>NC_083673.1:2991105-3294056 GCF_030384665.1 Lodderomyces elongisporus
ATTCTGCCTGATCCAGCAAGTTTTTCCTCCGCTTCCCTTTGCTGTGTTTGAACTGCTTGAGCCAATGAGTCCAAAAATTGGTTGGTCTGGTTCAATAAATGTGTGATTCTGGTATCCTTAGTGTGGTCCAAAAGTTTCAAGTAAGCTTCTTCGTCATTCAGTTTTAATGCTTGTAAACGCTGCTTGGCCATTCTTTCCAATTTCTTCTGTTCTTCTTTTGCTATTTGAACATGAATATTATTAATTTTGTTTGCAAACTTGTTTAGCTTGTCTTGTCTCCGAGATTTCTTGATAATCGTATCGAGACTAAACTTGACAACTTGATCAATTATCTGGGAATGCTTTTTGTTTTTCTCCTTCCTAAATGACTCTAATTGATGTTGATAGAGGTCCAACGTCATTGAAACACTCTCCATTGATAATGTATTAAATCTGGCCAAGAAGTTGGGATGTGAGTTTGGTAACATTGATTTGTTAAACCAGGATTGAACTAAAACTTTACCCCTGGCTTGCTTTTGAAGGGGAATTATCTCCAACATATTCAACTTGGTTTCCAACTCGTTGCGTTTTTCGGTTTCGCTGGGTTTTAACGAGTTAAGCTTCTTCTTTATGTACTTCTTCTCGCCCTCAATTCGAAGTGCCAAAAGAACTTCTCTATTGGCAGCCATATTTTCCAAACTCATTGCACTAGGCATCAAAGAAGGAATTTGAAAGCGACTTTGAGGCGTGTACAAAGTGCTAAGTGGAATATCCTTAGTGCGTTCTCCAACAATGTCAAAAACTTCAAAGGTGTCGACTTCCAAATTGGGTTTTGTTATAGGTAGCACCAATTTATTTTTGTTGTGGCTTTCAGAAATAACTTTACTAAGTAATACAGGAGGAGCAGGCTCTGGGAGTAAAAACTCAGGAGCTGAGACTGGTGGAATAACTGGACCAGAAGGATGATGTTGTATTTGTGGCTGTGCTTGTGCTTGTTGTTGAAATGGAGGCTGTGCTTGTGCTTGCGCTTGTGCTTGTTGTTGAGGGTTCAATGAAGGATTTGCGATGGTCGGGTTGCCTTGAGGTTGGCCGGGTGGAACAAACTGACCTTGAGCGGGAGGTTGAGGTTGTGATTGAGGTTGGAAAGGTTGAAATTGATTTGGTAGAGGCGGCTGCAGCTGCTGTTGCTGTTGCTGATGATGTTGTGGAGGTGGAGGCGGATTTGGAAATGGTGGTTGGGCTGCCATATTATTCTGTGCTTCCATATTTTGTCTTTGTTTCTCAGCTGCCAAGCGCTGCTCTTCCTCCTTGATCTGCTTTTTCGTCAATTTCTTTGGTTGTTGATTGGCTTTCGGTTTTGGTCCTCTTTTGCCTTTTTTCTTTTCTTTTGGAAGATTGACACCTGCTTGATCAGCAACACCATTATTATTAACAAAACCATTGGGAGAGAATTGTGAATCCAGTCTTGGCTGCTGCTGTTGCTGTTGCTGCTGTTGTTGTTGTTGTTGCTGCTGTTGGCTTATTGAACCGCCGCGGTCAAGTGCTGCGGACAAGTATTGACCATTGGCATAGGCAAACGAAGGATTTGTGACAAATGCAGCCAAATTCTGTGGCATGGGACCTTGATTACTACCCTTCATAAGATACTTTAATGCTTGTACTTGGGACTTGAGTAGCTGAAATTGTTGATTAGTAAATGCAGATTCTGGTAAAGGTGCTTGAGCCTGCATTTGTGGTTGTCCTTGAGTCTGGGGTTGTGGTTGTGGTTGTGGTGGTGGAAATTGTGGTTGAGATTGTGGTTGAGCGGTATTTAACCAACTATTTGGTTGTGTCGAAATAGTGCCATTCTCGAGGTTTAAGTTCACACCTTGTTGTCCCATACGATTATTAAATACAGTTGGACCTGGTGCTGCCCCTGAACTTATTGCTGGTGTAGGTCCGAAGCCTGTATTTACATTTGCATTTGCATGTGCATGTGCATTTGCATTTGCATTTTGTACTAATGGAGTTCCACTGGACGAACCATTTAGACTTCTACCAATTACAGGAGACCCAGCGCCAGGTATAATTTGGGCTGAGTTGCCAAAGTTACTAGAGAACGCATTTTGATGTTGTTGATCTAATGGAATAGCTTGGTTCAGAATGTGCGGAGTAGCGTGCTGCAGTGGTCTTTGTTGTTGTTGTTGTTGTTGTTGTTGTTGCTGCTGCTGTTGACGAAACTGGTGCTGCGTTTGTGTTTGATTCTGATGATGATGATGTTGTTGTTGTTGTTGTGGGGTTAAACGCGGATTGGCCATAGCTTGCTGGGTCGGTAACTGCTGTTGCAGAACATTGGAATGCAGTTGTGCTGGGGATTGGTGTTGTGGTGGGATTTGCAGCGACTGCGATAACTGACGTTGTTGTTGGCCCATTAACGGACCAGACTGCTGCTGCTGCTGTTGCTGTTGCTGTTGCTGTTGCTGCTGCTGTTGCTGCTGCAAATGCTGTTGTTGGAGTTGTTGCTGGTGCATCTTAATGGAGTTTATAGTTTTGTTCAATTGTGTAAACTCAGGTACATTAACAACTTGGTCGCCATATTGGTCTCGTAGCTGGTGCCAGCGTTGCACAATTTTTTGCACTTCTTCCTTTGTAGGCATGCGATTCATGTTTCCATCTACTTATTGTCTCCTTTACTTTCTTTTCTATTCTATTCTTTTCTTTTCTTCTCACTTCTTTCCCTTGTTCTTTGCCGACGTTGCAAATAACAATTTCAATTCAAAACAGTGTTCAGTGATATACTTTAGCCCTGATTTATTTACTTTCTGCGCTCAAATGTATTTGAGCTGAGTGTGGGTAAGTGTGTGGGTAAGTGTGGGTGTATGTGTGAGTGTTGGATTTTTTTTTTTTTGAAAGTATAAAATTATAAGCAAAAGAGTGGGCGAGTTTATAGTATTTAGTCTCTCAAAGTGTAAACAGGATTAAGAAAGTGGTAGGAAGTAAGGCAGGTTAGAGCTGTCAGTGCGTATAAGCTCAAAATGAAGTTGTATTGGGTATAGATTAGCACCAATGATATGAAAATTAGTCTATAGAAATGATAGATTGGATCGATTGCAAATACAGACTTGGTAAGCAACTCGTACACTAGCGGTATTTACTTTTGGCTATCAAGATAAATTTCAGTCCTATGTGTGTCTGTGTGTGTGTGTATATGTGTTTTTTCGACTAATATTTTATTTCCTCGTTTTTTTTCTTATAATTCCACTTTTTTTTTATTTTGTTCTTTTTCGATTTTCAGTTCCGTCACCCTCGCTCACCTTTGTCAAATTCGCTATTTGGAGGAGCTTAAAGGTCGTGCGCATCGGTCAATTGGGGGGACGAGAAATCTAAGTAATTTGTTACTTGAGATATATGTACAGAAATGTATACTAATTTGTATAGTTAAATATATTCTTAGTAGTACACCAAGACGAACAGGGAGATGTAAAGCATCGATTAGCTTAACACTAGTAAACTCTTTGTTATATATATATAAATATATATATATATATATATATACATTGAATGAGTATACATACACTCTTAACAAACTCTACAAACTAATCTATATTTTTTTTTGTCTTTTCCCTACACAACAAGATTGAAAATTCATGGATTTCCAAAAGCATCTCGATTTTGTTGTTCCTTTTTAATTGCATCTGCAATCCTCCAAATCAATACCTAGGACATTTGCAATTACAAAACTTATCGCGTTCGTAAAAATTTCAAAAGCATTGGTATATCTATAAACTAGGTCAAGTGTTGGCCCGTTTTCAACCTAGCTCGATACCAATGTACACTGATAGTATTTGTAGTCAAAAAACATACACACAGACACACAGACACGTATATACATATATATATATATATCTGTGTGCGGGTTAGTTTGTTGGTTATATTTGTGAGTTTGTTAGTTGCTAATTATTTTGGTAACAATCACCAAAGAACTAAAGAAACAACTTTTATAAAAAAAAATTTACCTTTGTTTTTATGGTTTCCAGAGCTCTCCAGATCCTCTTGGTGCATAATTGATAGCTTTAAACTTTTCTTTCTTTACCAACCCATAGCCAGTGTTGTCGTTGATTTCTTCGTGGACAACCCCATCAACAGGGATACGCTTTTTCTTTTGCGACTTTTCCTTACTTTCTTTTATATTTGCACAAATGGTTTTATCATCCTCTTTGTTTTGTTTCTGTTTCTGTTTCTGTTTATTGTTTTTATTCTTGTTCTTATTTTTATTAGTAATATTGTTGTTGCTATTTTCATTATTGTTGTTGTTGTTGTTGTTGTTGTTTCTTCTCGACCTGCCTTTAAAATTGACTTTTGGAGGATCCTGTTTAATGCTTTGATACGAATAAAGAGTGGTATCGATCTTGTTTTGTAAAATATTATTTCTAGGATCGAATTCATCCTCGCTTGATGAGAATGGATTGTATATCCGGAACAGATTGACATCATAATTTTGAAAAATTAGTAACTCGGCTTCATTGACATTAACACAATCTATTCCATACGCTTTTGCCCATATTTTGGTTATGGGGTCTTCCGTAACAAGCTTCCACTCCTCGATACTATTTTTTGGTGTTGGGATGTATCTTTCAATGTATCTCTTATATATGCATGTCCTAATAAGGTACTTCAATCTCGAAGGCATTTCAGCTAAGGAGTCGTAATCGATTGCAAAAGATGCATTAAAATCTGATGAGTAGTCTCCATGATTAGCCAAATCGTGATCATCTGCGGATTGTGCTGGTGAGTTCCCAACTGCATTTGCATTGAAATCCGTTTTCATGTTGGGGAAATCCTTGATGAGTGGTGAGTAAAGCTTGTATTTGGCACAATTATTCCATGATGGAGTTGCGTCAGTTGGTGACTCGAGATTAACATTGTACAAGATCCTTTGCAGACCTTGGTTTGTCCCATTCTGATTTTCTCTTGTTTTTTGATCAAATAAATTATTTTCCAAATAATTGTCAATAAATTTGATAGCTTCTCTGGCATTAGTTGCGCTTATGGAGGTTCCTCTCTTGACATAATCAAACTCATGCAAGGTATAAGATGGAATATAAATGTTCAATTTGATGGGATCGGCCGATTTGTTAAAGTTTTGGCTAATATACTCCTCGTGAAACCATCTCTTAACATTCCCAATACCTCGAACAAATGCTGTATGGTCCAATATTAGACGTACTTGACGTAATTTATTGGCATCTTCTGATGGAGCTGTATGCATCTGCGTCGAGTTTCCCACAGTGGCATTGTAAGTTTCTACTAGTTCATCGTGATAAAATCCCCTAGTCTCATTGGAGCCATAGTTATTCGACATGACTTGTCGTTTACTCTGTTGAAAATACTCAAAGAGTCTTGAGTTGTAAAGCTTCAAAAGCGTTTGTACTGTAATAAATATAATAATAAATTTTTATACGGATATATATATGTGTGTATACACGATTTTTCTTTATTTTTCAGTTTTTCTTCTTCTCAGTCTTCTCGTACCAAACATGACGCGCACTCGACCGGTGGAGTACGCATGGTTGGGTGGGGGAATGCGTGCGAGAGAATGTTACGACAAGGTGACAATGAGTTAGGGAAGAAGAAAAAGAGGAAAGGAAAGGAAACAGAAAAGACAACAAGAAGGATAGCCAATGTTAATAGATGAGTTAAATACAAAGGCCCATACTTAAACCATGTTTTAAGAATGCAATATGGTACCTTTACTTATTAGCAATGTCATAAGAGAAACTATAGAAGAGGAACAATACGCAGGCAAAGCTATCGTGTGCCTTGAGGTACTAGTACATCACAAGGAATGGCATGGAAGGACACGGTCGTCTTTAAACATTTGTTTCCAACCAAAATTTGCCATATTTGAACTTGAACGTCAAATGAATTTCTCTTTCTTTTTCTTTCTTAGTCTACATAGTTAGTAAACATATTCACATATCCCAAGTAGAATCAACAAACAAACAAACAAACACCTTCAATAGCTCTCTTGGTGGGTTTTACTCAGTTTGTCCAACACTATCAGGCTCTTTCCTTCTCACTCCATTCTCTCATTTTCTCTTTCTCTCTTTGTCCGTATATTTCTATTTTCATTTCCTTTGCTAGGTGCATGTCATTCAGATAGTTTAGTCAAGGGTGGAAGCATTGAGCTTTGGGCTCTAATATTAGAGATGCCAGAAAAAACATACTTTATAATAAACAAAACTCATCATAATGACTCGGAAGGAATCAGAAACTGGAAAAACAAAGGAGGAGGGGAAAAATGTAAACTGGAAGGACGAAAAAGACAATTTGGTTCATCTGTTGATTTGGTGTTTATACCACTATATTGGATACATACCTTTAAATATTAATGTTGTGCATTAGTAAACTAAGGAAGAATGAATACTAGGTCAAGTAAAGAAAATGTAGTTATTTTGATGCTCTATTTTTTTTTCTTTTTGGTAAATGAAAGTAGAACAATATTTAGAAAAAAAAATTTTGTTCTTTTGTTTTCTGAACACTATTGATTTTTTTTTTTCCCCATTGCGAAAGAGAGAAGAAAACCTGGATCCTGTAATGCTGCTACCAACTGTACATTGCACGACTTTCACTGGTACTACTAGTATCCACCTATGTAATTTTACAATACTTTGAGTATCACCAAAAAATAAATAAAAAAAAAAAGAAAAAGAAAAAGAAGAGGAAGAAGAGGTACTAGGGAATGAGTACATAAAGTGCTATAATGATGATTTGAGTTTTGATTGAAAAATATACTGTTTGGTAATTTTTGGTTTACTTATAGAAACATTAGAGTAAGTTAATAACAAAGATAACTATTTGTCTAGTACCCTATTTATTTGCTTTCAAATTATCAGAAGGAAAGAGAAAAAGAAAAGAAAAGAAAAGAAAAGAAAAGAAAAGAAAAGAAAAACTTGGGTTAAAGATTTGGTTCAATTTCCAACCAAATAAAAAATTTCTAAAGCTCTTCTTCATTATTTTTAATAGTAATGGATGTTTTTATTGCAAACGTAGCTATCATACTCCCCTATGCAAGAAACTTGTGTCATAATAACAATAAAAAAAAAGAAAGGAAAAACAAAACACTATAGCTTCTTCTCGTAAGTACAAATAACCCTCTTCTACTCCACTACAAATCAATAAACTTATCCCGTAAAAAAAAGAAAAAAGGAAAAGAAAAGAAAAGAAAAAACAAATGAAACAAAGAAGTTTCGAAATATTGGCCAAAACAAAGAAAGGGTCATTTCAGCACTTCAATATAGGACTTTTTTTTTAGCCGTATCTACTCAACACTAAAGAACATTTTAAAGAGGTTTCGAGTGTGATTAATTTTGATGTTGTGCAACAACAATATTTATACGATTGGGTAGCGTTTACACCTAACTTTAACATGTCCATATATATCCATTTATTATTTTTTTTTTTTATTATTTTTTTTTTTATTTATAGAAATGCTGAAGAAAAAAATGTTCTCTCCAGCCTTTACAATGCAGGTTGTGCTAAATATTATTTTAATTTTTATTTTTATTTTTATGTTCTCTCTGTCTCTCTCTGTTTGCGTGTTATCCAAATTTGGATGAAATGATAACTAAAGATTTATTCTTATTGTTATAATTGTTACAAAAAGAAAGGTGCATCTAGGTTAGCCATAAACAGGTGCAATGGCTAACCTTTTGATGATACTTTTTCATGAGGAGGTGGAAATCACTAATAAGGCAACCATTTTGTTTTTTAATTTTTTTTTGTTTTATTTACAGTGAATGGAGTTGATCTAGAAATAGTAGCAACAATAAGCAACCAATCTACCATTCATTATCTTCAACTTCAACTTTGACTTCAACTTTATCATTTCTTGTTTCTTGATTCTTGTTTAGTATATTCTTTTCTTACAGTTCAACCAATCATCATTCATATCGTTAGTTTCTCAAACTCATCTTCAGATCCAGTAATTGAACCTTTAATCAAGACCCCAGTCACACACTCTAACTCCAATTCCAACTCAAACATCGAAGAAATCATCAACGCCATCACCAACGCCATTACCAACACCATTACCAACGCCAAAAAAACAGAGCTAGCACAGCAAAGATATGGGAGATACTATCGCATTGCCCCCGCTACCACCAAGCAAACGGGAAGGAGTAAGCACGCCGCCATCGAAACGACAAAATCGCAAAAGCTTACCAAACCTAAATGATCTTGGACAAACTTCAAGGTCACCGTCTCCATCCAAACTAAACAAAAGAATTAGCTTCCCAAATGGATCAATGGCATCTTTGCTTAGCGAAGAAGACGAAATACGATCAGCTCTATCATCACCCAATTTGACTCCAACTCAATTGCGTCAAATCTCAAAAAGTCCACTAGCCAAGAGACTTCACATAGTTTCCTCGAGCCCAAATGCTAAGAAATATGTTATCCCAGTACCATTGACCTTAAAGCTCCCACCAAAGTTGAGCTCAAACCCAAACCCAAACTCAAACTCAAACTCAAGCCCAAGCTCAAGCCCAAAGTCAAATTCAAACTCAAGTCCAAGCTCAAGCAAATGCAACAATGATAATGCTAAATATAATATTGCAAACACTAGCTATAAACACGCGGGGGTGCCTGCAACTCTATTGGCTAACTCAACAAGCTACAATCCATCCAAAAGTCAATTAATGACACCAAGGTTCCACAACAAAGTGAAGCAACCGACATTGGTATACACCCCTCATGGCTACGAAAAAGTTGAATTGACTCTGTCATCATCCGACGACGAAATTGATTACACAATCACCATGGAAGAGATAAAGCCAGCACTCCCAGAAAAACCATCTTCACCCAAAAGATTATCCAACCAACCACCACCAGTGGCCCACAATAATATAAAATCCCTGAAGATTGCTTTCGCCAATAAAGAAGCAGACGAGCTTAGTGTCATCGAGGAAATGTCGCATGCAGGATCAAGATCCTCGAGCATTCAAAACCGCAACATTTCTCTGGAACTGAAGAAATATTCAACACACAAAAAGAGCCCCAGTAAAATACTACCTCCATTACCTTCATTGTCATCGAAACCAAACAAGAATACAAAACAAGAACAACAAGAAAAGCAGGAACAGCAGGAACAGCAGGAACAGCAACAACACATGCTACTGTTACTGTCACCCGTGTCCACCACGACGACAAAATCATCAACTTTCGTGGCAAATGAAACATTAAAACCCGCTGTAGTTATCAATCCCAATAGCTCAGACACAAAACATGGCAGAACTTCTCGGTTAAACTCAAGCTTCAGTCTTAGCCCTAGTCCCACTACAGAATTGCTTGCAACTTCAGGTAAGAATATAGGTTCCAGCACAAATTCAAGCCCATTCTCAAATTCCGACCCATTTGGCCCAAGTTCAAAAGCACAACAAAATACTTCAAGATTGTCTAAACAATACGATTCTCAACAAACGAGAGGCAGATTTTTCAGCGATGAATCTCACGTCTCATCGGTTAGCTCATTTAGCTCTGCGGGCGACTTTGGAAATTTCCTTCGACATCAAGCTAAAGCTACTACAAATTTGCGTCAAAATCATGGACACATGCAACCATCGAATTTGAGCGCAGTACTCGAAAAACCTCTACCAATTGGTACTGCAAGCGGGAAAGTTTTGCAACAACGCTTAGTCTCTAACTCGAGCGAGGCTCCCTCTACAGCAGATAGTGAATGCAGTTGGAACTCTTTACAACGATCGATAGACATATCTTTAAGCAGAGAGACAACTTCGTCGCCATCAAGAAAACTTTATAATAACCCTAGCAAAAATGAAGCAAATATACCAAAACCACAGAATCGAACTGAACCTAAAAATGATAAACGTCTGGGACGAGATTATCAAGGTACATTAATAGCCGAAAAAGAGGCACAAGATGACGAGGAGTACCTCTGGACTGATGCTAGTGAGTCTGAAGTTGAATTTGCACGAGCTGCTACTGCCCCATTGAAATTGACAAGAAAAATACCATCATTTGAGAATCAAGTTTCTACAGATGAAAGGGCAACGAGTAGTCCGGAAAAGTCGAAGAATATTGAAATCCAATCCCAAAATGAAAAGAAGAAAGAAAAAGAGGAAGACGAGAAAGAAGAGGAGGATAAAGAAGAAGGAGAGGGCATGTCCTACAGCTTTCCCAACAACTCGCTCAACATTACCAACAACAAAGAACTTCGAAACAGGAATATTGATGATGAAACACGCAGTTATGCTTCAAGACAAAGCATATTTTCCAATGGTCAAATTCTGATCCCTGATTTATCGAACAAGTCCATTATGATGGAACAACTTTCATCGAAAGCACCTTCATCATACAATGAGACATTATTCTCAGAGAGACACACAGAAACTTCCGTATCTGAATTCGGAGAGCCACACCCACAACAAGGACATTTTAGGGTCCCGAGTAAAGCAGCTTTAGATCATTTGATGAGCCAAGTAAAGCTTCACACCACCACCGATACTGATAAGAACAACAACAACAACAACAACAACAACAATGAGAATAGTGAACTTGATTCAGACGAGGATACGGATTTCTATAAACCTTCTTTTGAGAACCAACAAATTAAAAGAGCTCCAAGCTTGAACAGGTCTCCCGTGCGCCACAGACGTGGTAAATCTATGCATTCCATTAATTTCCCCGTGAACCAAGAATTATCTATTAACAATTGTTCTGCTAGCGCAATGGCTCAACATAATAGGTCAAAGTCGGCTGATTTATTGAATATTGCAGCAATGCGTAGAAGTCACCAAAGAACAAACTCGTTTGATGCTCTAACCAAAATTAAATCCATGCAGTTGCAAGGTCAGCAGGGGCCAAAGAATAATATAGAAAATTGTGATAAACAAGCTCAAATAAGCTGTGAAGAGCAAAGCCAAATCAATTCCGAGAAAGCCGAGGCTGTTGCTGAGGTAATGAATATCAAGGTCACTGAACCTCCTAAGGCTGTGAACTATGCAGTTGACTTTAAAGAAAGCCATTTGAAAGATGACGATTTTGGCAATTTATATGCTCCACCTGATGTACGTGTGCAACCCCGATCAAGTAACAAGTCCCGTGGATTAATTATGGGTAAAACTAAGAACAGAAGTCGGGTCAAAGCATCAAAAGTGCGTGGATTGGCGGATAATGAGAACCTTTCTGAAACCGAAAGTATTGTTATTGATTTAACAGACGAGAAGGTTTTTAAGTATACAATCCAAAGAAAAGATTCAACAATTTCCTATAGATCAACCACGGAAAATTTGAACGGTAAAGAGGTTGAAGTGGTTTTGGTAGACGACGATGAAGAAGATGACAACAACAACAACAGCAATGAAAGTAAAAGTGTTACCACTGCGGTCAAGTGTAGAGAGAATGGTAAAATTAGGGTTGAAAAAGCGAAGGAAAAAGAAATAGGAGAAGCAGAAGTAGATGCAGAAGACGACGACGATGAATTTGACTTGTCAAGTTTGTACTCAAAATATAGGAACAACACATGGTTATTTGGCCGCGATCCTCAAAGCTCAAGGTTACCACTATCCACTAATACAACAGCATGCTCAAAACAATATGACCCGAAACTGAACGGGAAAGATACTGTTTCGAGCAAGAAATTTATTTTTAAAGGACTGCCTCGGGTGGAAGGTGATAATAAAATGAACTTTGCAAAAAAAGAATCACGAAAAAACGTTGATAATCGAAAACTAAGTTCTTCAGTGAAGGAAAATAAAACAAAGATCACGACATTATCAGAGTTACCACCCCGGTCGCTAGATGTTTCGAGCTCAACGCAACAGAATCGCCGCGTCAAACGGTCAAATACAACATCTTCTGCAACGGCCTCGGCCATGCTGAGGAGTGTCCCCGAAAGACCTCTTTTAGACAAGAGGTTTAGCACTTCGAATATGGAGGATTTATATTTTGACTACACGAAAGATGGCAACTACAATTTTGAATCATTTTTAAAAGAGTTGACAGCTCCCAAATTATAGAAGCAGGAACTTATATATCAATTAATAATTAATTCATTTCATCTCAAATCTAGAATCACATTCTAATTCTTACTTTTTCTTTTTTATTTCTTTGAAACATGGTCTCAAAACTCTTTCATTCAAAAAGATCATAGTCCCGTTTCTTCCTCTGAAATTTCACAAACCGAAGGGCACGAGCTAATTGACTTTGCCGAGGCTTTTCTGCTAATGCTAGATATTGCAAGAAGTCTAGGGTCAATAGGAGATGTAGGCATAGTAGATGCATCGTGTAAAGAAGACGATGACATATTAGAAGTAATAGAAGAAGCACCTCTATCATAGAATGTGATTGTCTTGTGCAATGTTTCGATCTTGTTTGATTTGGGAGCATTGTAGTGCAACATCTTCTGCGGACGTGACTTAAATGACAGTGAGCGCTCAAAGCTCTGTTTATTATGCAAAAGTATAGACTCCGGTTGTCTCTCGTGATACACAAAGTCATCAGGAATTTGATTAACCTCATCGAGTAGATCAGGGTCTAATGGCACAGGTACAAGGGTATCATCAGTGGGATCCACTTCTTCATATTTCGATCCCTGGTTGTTGTTTAGAACAAGACTTTCTTGGCTATTGAACCAAGAATAACGTTTAAATGAAGCCTTGCGAGCAAATTTATGGGATTGTATTTTCTCCAGTTCTGTTGAAATATTTGGTTCTTTAACGGGTTCGGGTGTATTTGCACTGAAAACGGTCAGAGGTGTTTTATTTGATTGTTTCTCTTTGCTTTCCATGGCAAAGTCTCGGTTCTCCATTTCTGCTAAGAACTTCATCACCCCTTCCACCGACTCTCGTTTCAAATCTGGCTGCTTATTGGAATTGAAAGAGTCCAGTTCTGCTCGGGTTGCACCAATTGTAGCCAACAATCCCATCATGTTTTCCACCGAATTCCTATTCACCGAAATTTGCTCTTTTTGCTCTTTTTGTCTCGGATCCAACAATCTTGAAGAATTTGTTTCCATTCTTTGCTCATTCGCATTTGAGTCGGGTTCAATTGCTGTGTTGTTTACAGTTTTCGATTCCAAATTTGAAAGTAAACCCATTAGTTCGCAGATTGAAGTTCTTCTTGTCTGTTGTACTGGCTCTTTTTCATTGCTAGATTCAGCATTTGAAACTGACCTTGTATCGCTTGTATTTGGTTTTATTTTCGTACAATTGGCCTGACCAGAAGGCAAGGTATTGTGGTTCTCAAAACGTTCTACACTCGAATGCGCAGTTGTAAAAGAGTCATCATCATCGTCGCCTCTTTCATACTCTCTTCCATTCCCATCTTTTTCAACAGCGTATGGGCTTAAATCTTTGTTTGCAAAAGATCCCGCATTTCCGCATTTGTTGGTAGAATTAAGATGACCAGATGGACTTAGATCTTCAACAATAATGGAGGGAAAAGTATGTGATGTTTTCTTAAACTGTTCTCCTACATATCTGTCGAAGGCATTGATGTTGTGCTGTACTGATCGCTGAAGCTTTTCATCAAAAGAACCATGGAAAGAAGGAAATACTCTACCGCTCAGTTCCAACAGCTCTGTAGATTGTTCACCTATTTTTCTTGTTGACAAGTCTGTGCTAAAAGGTTCACGATGAATAAAGAGCCTGCTTGCGTTTGCTTCGTTGAATTTAGATCTATGCCTTAGATTATGACCAATTGTTAAACCATTTATGACGGGACTGCTGAGGTCGAAGAGATGAATATCACCATCGCTACTCCCAGCACCATGACTAATGACATTATTAATACCGGCTTCAGCAGAACACGTTGCTTGGTCATGCTTTAGCTCGCTATCCGAGAAAAAAAAAGTTTCGCTTACATGACTAGTCTGTGATTGAGGTGTCCGTGGCGCACTTTTGTCCAAATAGTTTTCCAAAATGTCAAGTTCCTGTTCCTCTTCAACAGAATGTACTTCCTCAAATTGGAACGGACCTTCAATAGAGTGGTGATACGATAAGTAAAAAGGTCTTCTTCCACATTGTGAAGAATCCGCTGCCAAGGCTTTTGACTTTGGAAAATCAAAGTTTGTTCCCAAAGTTCCTGTTTCGCAAGTTTCAATTTTTGCTTGGTCAACACTTGCATTCCTTGCTACTTCTTCTTCTCCTCCTTCTTCTTTTTCTTCCTCTCCTTCTCCTTCTCCTTCTTCTTCCACATCATCATCATCATCATCATCAACAGGCATAGCTGCTATAGGACTGATTTCATTCAGGAAAAAATCCTTATAAGCTTCATTACCCATATGCAACTCATCTTCTTCATCATAACCTTCGTAGTAATTATCGTCATAATCATCATATCCATTGTTGTCAAAATCGTAATCCGCGAGCTCTCCTTCGTCATAGCCAAAGTCTTGCGCAATAAGATCGTTTTCCGCAATCTTATTCTTTACAGCTGTGGCTCCTGTCTTGTAATATTTGATGGACGTGTTTCTTCCTCCTTTCATGTCCTGCACAAAAGAAAATTGTGATGATTCATCATCGTCATCATCACCGTCATCATCATCATCATCTTCGTCATCATCAAAACTTGTACTTCCGCACCCGTTCTCGGAAATGCTTGTATGGTCCGTTTTTAATTCATCTTTCTCATCAAGATTTACTCGATGAGGCTCGTCAAAACAAACTTCTTTTGTATTTAATTTACTTTCATTCTCCTCAAACGAACAACTACTTCGGTTTGTATTCAGACTTTTCCGCGACATAGAAATTGGAGGCCCGAGCAAGCTCTGCCGCAGTTCCCTATTTAATAACGGGCTCTGTTTTTCCAAAAACGTGCTTTGTAAGTTCGTTTTAGACGCTAGATCAGCATCTAGTTCTTTCTTCTCGATGTCAAATTTAGGAAACCCGTTGGGGTAAGATGATGATGTAGCTACGTGGTACCCTCTACTATGTCTTATAGGTCGACTTAAATTAACAAACTCCTGTTCTTTTGTCTCTGAAGCAGCAGAGCCATAACTCTTGTTCCGGGAATGTTTCTTGAATACGGATCTTTTCGAATTTCTAGATGAATGTTTTGATGAAATGGCATCTTGTAAAGCATCATTTGAGTTGGGAGTCGTTGCCGCAGACCTTGATGAGGAAAACAAATTTCTGATTGGCGTGAGAAGTTTTTTGGGAGAACTCATATGACTTGAACTTGTTGCAGAGCCATGACTTACTGTCTTGTTGTTATTATAGTTGTCATTGTTGCTATTAATGTTGCTACTGTTGTTAATGATGTTATTTGAGGTGGTAGCCAATGCCATTGGAGGTGTAAATTGTGGAAATTGGGTTGCCTTAGGCGACAGTAAAGGAGTCAGAGAGAAGTTTTCTCTTGCTGACGAAGGCGGCTTAAACATTGTGCTTTCGTTGCCCAATACACCATCGATGCTATTTGCTGTAGGATAGATTGATTCGTCATCCTTCCTCACTGGTTTTTTGAACGTACGCATGAAATTCTTAGCTGAATTGCTACTGAAAACAGCCTCAGTTCTATGAGTACAACGAAATGGTTAATATTTCAATGCAAATGCAAAACAAATTGGGGACCAAAAAATAGAAGACAAAAGTTTTGCAATTTGGGGTATGTGCTTTTTCACATATATATATATATATATATATATAAATATGAATGTATGTCTTTTTGTTCGAAAATAAATTTGCAAGGCTGTATACAATTGGTAAGTAATTGCGGATATTTATTTATTATTTTTTCGAGGAAAAGGGGCACGAGAGATAGGAGGACGGGGTAGGAGAGACAAAAAGTGAAAGAGAGCAAAAAAAAAAATAGATAACTAACAATATCTCGGATTAAATCAAAAATGGTCCGGAAAAAAATCGCAATGATTGAAACCCTCTTTTGTACTTCATATATTGTGAACCATGAAAAAAGAAAACAAAGCCAAAAAAAAAACAAAGCCAAAACTCATACTTTATTTGTAACCAGATAGAAGGGTCGCTATAGACCAAAAACTAAAACACCTACCTTCTACATTTTAGAGTTTGTATTTGCCAAGTTTAGTTTGATTTATCTTCTTTTTTTTTTTTTTTTGATGTTCCGTTCATTGGTTTTTTTATTATCCTATTTATTTTAAACATTGTATTTAACCTTCATTGATTATTTACGCACTTCTTCTCTTCTTCACAGCTGAAGCCAACATATCCAATACCTCAACGGTGGTATCCCAACCAATACATGCATCAGTAATTGAAACTCCATATTTCAAAGCATTCTTGCCGCCCTCTTCCTCAGAAGGAACATCTTGTCTTCCTTCATTGATGTTACTTTCAATCATCAAACCGCATATAGATCTGTTTCCACTCTCGATTTGGTCGGCAACTACTCTGGCAACTTTTGGCTGGTTTCTATGGTCTTTACTACTATTTCCATGAGAACAATCCACCATTATACGAGCTTGCTTCTGGCTCTCATCAACCAACTTGGCCTTGATTAATTGTTCTTGGGTTTGTTTTACGGACTCAGAATCGAAATTTGTACCTTGTTTACCGCCTCTTAAAATAACAAAGCAGTCTTTGTTTCCATCAGTTCCAACAATAGCAACGATACCTGGCTTAGTAACGGAAAGGAAATGGTGTGGGTGCGATGCGGCTCTGACGGCATCAATTGCTACACCCAAAGTACCATCAGTTCCATTCTTGAATCCAATAGGGAATGACAAGCCAGAAGCAAGTTCTCTGTGCAATTGAGACTCGGTAGTTCTAGCACCAATAGCACCAACAGAGAAAAGATCCGACAAAAATTGTGGTGAGATTGTGTCCAACATTTCACCAGCAATTGGTAATTTCGAAGTCAAGTCAACAAACATTTTTCTTGCTATCCTCAACCCTTTGTTGATGTGGAAAGTTCCATTGATATCGGGGTCATTAATCAAACCTTTCCAACCAACAGTTGTTCTAGGTTTTTCCAAATAAGCTCTCATCACAATCAAAAGCTCCTTTTCATGTTTCTTGGACTCCTTCAATAATCTATCAGCGTAGTCCATTGCTGCTTTTGGGTCGTGGATAGAACATGGCCCAATGACTATAATCAAACGATCATCTTCTCCATTCAAAATCTTGCATGCCGCATCTCTTCCTTCCAATATGGTTTTCAGTGATTCCGGTGTTATAGGGAATTCATGTTGAAGCAAATCTGGTGGAGTCAATGGATCATATCCGCGGACTATTATAAGTTCGTTAGTTTTATGCTCTTCAAAAACAATAAAGATCTAGTTCAGGAGGAAGAGGGTAAAGCACAAGAAGGTAGAGAGAAAGAGAAAGAGAGAGGAGGTGGGGGGGGGGGGGGAACAGTCCCAGCATCATGTAAGAAATTATAGAACATCTTATTTTTAAACATACTTCTCCAGTCTTCAAGACGGGTTCTGTCTCCAACGTTTTCGTTTGTGATGAACATATTCAGCTTGTTGAGTTAAAATTGAGTTATAAATCAACGACCAGTTCCAAGGCTTTGTCTATTTTTTTTTCTTTTCGATTTTTCTCTTTTCTCTTTTCTCTTTTCTTTTTCTTTCTTTCGTTCTTTCTCTGTGGAGTCATCTGTGGTTTGACTGAAAAATTTTGAGCTTCAGAGATTGTGCACGAAGCTGACTCACATTTTTGTGTTTGCGTTTTTTTGTCAAGAAGCGAAACCGCACAATATGCAGGTCCGATCAGCTAAAAGGTGGGCTAGGTAAGCAATTTTACCGGTGACGGGATTGGGTGGTGCGGGCCCAACTGGCTCAAATTAGGTTATGCTTGTTCATGCTCACGTTCCAACGAGGAGAAGAACAATAAAACAATAACAACAACAACAACGACAACAACGACAAGAACGACAGCAGCAGCAGCAAAAAAACATGAAAAAAATTACCAGGTTAAATTTTTTTTTTCTTTCTTTTTCTTTTTCTTTTTCTACTAAGGATTTTATTGAATTGAAGGACAAAGTTATTCTATTCTAACAAGCTTATATATTCTATGTATTCTACTCAATTCTTGCTATTTCCTTTACTCAGCTTTCTCATAAATGTAGATGTATCCAGTTTTCTCAATTTCAGCGAGGCTATTCTCATCACAAACAACAACTTTTTCATCATTGAAGAGGACCCATGTCCATTTGCCATCAATTAATTTTCTAATAAAAACGACATAGTGTCCGGTATGAGGAGATGTTCCCTTGTGGCAAATGACAGACTTGAGGTTATATCGAGTTTTTCGGTTTACTAAATTGTTGTTACTGTCATGAGCTTGTCCTTGTAACGTCTTTATCAACTCACGTTCTTCTTTTTTCACGTCGACTTTGAGTTCGTCATTTTCGACAATGATACCATCATCATCAGGATTATCAAATAACCATGCAACAGCTGCTTCTAGATCTCCCTTACTAACATGTAACGCTTTTTTGGATAACTGATAAGAAAAGCCCATTTCCGTTAAGTTCCCAATGGATGCATCGTTTTCAGCACCATTACCATCACCAACAACATCAACGTTGGTTGGAATTTCGCTTGTGTTACCACTATTTTTGTTGTTTTCATCGAGGGGCACATCAATAGTTGGATCGTCCATATTTGCGAGAATCCAGTTCATTGCCATCTCTGTGTCACTGTTTCCTGTTGCATGCAATGCATTAATACATCTCACTTCAGGAAAACCCATAGACAAAAGCATTTCCAACGCATCTGCGTTTGGTACAAATTTTAAGGAAGAAGAAGGTGAAGCATCAGTATTTTCTTCCCTATTTTCAAGTTGGTTTTCACTTTCACCTGTAGCGAATTTTGGAGCCTCAAAAGTGCTCAAATCTAATTCATACTCGAGAGAAATTGGATCCTCAACTTTTACGGGTGTCCAATTCTTGAGTTTAATTCTTTGCACACCAATGACCAAATTCCTTGGATAAGTACTAAATCCACTCGATTTGTAGGCCATACCAGGACTGTGGTGGCAATGATCACATTGATAATCAGCAATTGCCTCTTTTGCAACTAAACTTCTCAAACACTTTTCGATAGTAGTGCTTTCCGAATTCTTGTTTTCTTCAGCAGGAAGCGGAACAGATATATTATCCAAAAGTTCTTCTTTAATCGAACCGTGATTACAATTTGCGCAAACGATTTTAGTGTCGAATAAGAATTTAAAGTTTTCATTTAACTTGAGACCAAGCATTTGATCCGTTTTACTGAAGAAATATTGTAGAAACTCCAAAGCATCCTGTTGACGTTGAGTTTTGAATTCCTCATGATCTTTTCCAATCAACGTCTTAAAATCCGACGGCTTTATACCGAGTTGATAATCTTCACCTTTTAAAGAACCAGGAATCGAGTATCGGCCACTCCAAACTCCATCGTATAACTTTATAAGCTGGGCTTTGATATCCTCTGTGGGATCTTTGCTAGAGCTAAAGTCAAGCTGCAGAATAAATTGCTTATAACTATCCAAGTCTAATAGAGCTTGCAAGACGGAGTTTAAGTAGCAAGAGTTACCCAAGTTTTGCATTCCAGTTAATCCCTTACCATAAACAGCCGGTAACTTTTCACCGTTTGCACCTTCTAATCTAAAATCCCAGTTAAGATTTTGATCAATGTTCAATTCGACTAAAGATTTTTCTGTCTTTTTCGCTGTTTCAAGGTCAATATTGAATACTTTTAATTTGGCTGCTAAATCAGGGACCTTAACTTCGTCATTACATTGATAACAGTAGGCATCGCAGCTTTCCGATTCCTTGCTTAACGAGCCCAATTTCAATGCAACAGGATGTGTTGGTGTTTCTTCGTAATGTTTTAAAGCGTGGCCATTTCCTTTCAATGTTGAGCCATACTGTTGCCTTCCACACCCCAATTGTCCACAATGGAGACAAATCCACAAGTTTTCCGTCAACTCGCACTCGTGACACTTGCCCGGTTCAGTTCTTGAATCCAATTCTGAAGCACGCTCATTATTTGGTTGTAAATCAATGGAGTGGGGACAAGGAACAATTTCTTGCTCCCATTGTTTTATTTCATTCTCTTTGTTCAAAGAATTTCTTTCAAGAATTTGCTCAGCTACACCCCATAACTTGGAGGTAACTTCTTCTTGTGTGTACAAACGTTCATCTCTTATATCGTAAATTGCGAGTTGTGTAATGTAATAGTCTTCTTCTTTAACATTCTTTATCTCAAGTTTTTGTATTTTGGGACTTTTTTCACCATTATCGTCATACAACAACTTGTTTATCTCCTCTTGAGGTTTAAGAGCTCTCCTAATGTTAAGATATAAGTAATCTCCAGTCTGTTCATAATTTTGTTTTGTAAAGTTATAATCTTTATTTCTCGAGTAGGCCCTGTATGTCTTGAGATCAATATCAATTCCCAACTCATTATTCTCTGGCGTGTCGTAATTGTATATACATTGGTCCTTGTAGATCTTGACTCCTAAAGGTACATTTGCTGGAATATCTGAAGGTAAATCTAACATTTTTTGTATTGTTTGCTTTCTATTTCTATTTCTTTGATATTACTTATTTGATTTATGTATTTTCAAATGTTTAATTCCCTAATGTTTCGTTTCCAAAGAGTGAGGTTGAGATGTGATAGTGTCAATTGCGATATTTGAACTTTGTAATGAGAAACCTGAGTAATAGTTTCTTGTAGCTAAAAAAAAAGAAATGAAATGGCAAAACCAGCTTTGAAAGTACACTCTTGGAAAAACAATACCAACAAAAAATAAAATAATAAAATAATAAAAAAATAATAAAAAAATAATAAAAAAAAATAAAAATAAAATAAAAATAAAAATAAAAATTTGAGAGGAACTTCTGTGACAAATTGCCTTGAACAAAATTGCACTTTCCTTCTTACTTTCATTCTCGCTGTTCTTTCCCCCCCTCCCCCACCCTTTTTTTATTTTTAGTTTAATCTTTTAAATTTGAATGGAAAATAAAAAGCCGCTTAACTTGAAACTAAATACCAATCATTTGTAAAAAAAAAAGCAAGTACCAAAAAGTATCAAGAGTAATACATAGACCAAGTCAAACTTCAGCTACAAGAACAGTTACATGTGCCATCGTATGATCAAAAACTTTCACGATAGACTTCAGCATGACCACCAGAGTCATGACAGTCAAATAAGCAATACGCGGTCTTTTAAAAGTTGCGTATATTTCACAAATTGGGCAGTCTATGAAAAGAAGCATTTTCCATGCGATATTCCCTATGAGTACTATAGCCACATTTTCTATGCTTTCATTGCAGTAGACCCATTAACTGGTAAACTTAAATTTACAGATGAATGGTGTGACTTGCAAATGCCCTTAAAGTCACTTGTTCCTGGAGAAACGGTGTTGGGTAATATTCAACAGCTTAACCAGATGAAGAAGTTGAATCGTCAATTAAAAGTTTGTATGTCCATTGGTGGTTGGGGTACACATACTCAGTTTGAAGCAGTAGTTCAAGATCCCGAAAAGCAACATAGCTTTGTAAAGAGTGTAGTGGAATTTGTTGAAAAATATCATTTTGATGGAGTCGATATAGATTGGGAATACCCCAAAAACTTGTCACAGGGTAAAGCGTTGGCCAACCTTTTGAAAGTTTTGAGACATGCGTTGCCTCCACAACGTCTATTGACTATTGCAGCACCTGGTGGCCATGAGCATATAAAGCAATTACCAATAAAGGTCATGGACCAGTACCTTTCCTTTTGGAACTTGATGGCGTACGACTTTTCAGGGCTGGGGTGGTCAGAAAAGGTGGGTTACCACTCGAATCTATTTGGCAACAATGGTGACAATGACATGTGCGCCGATAGTATAGTCAAAGCGTATACAAAACATGGTGTTTCACCTCAGAAATTGGTATTGGGTATGCCGATGTATGCACGTATTTTCTCAGGAGTGCAAGAAGGCCACGTAGGATCGAAATTTGCCAAAACAGACAAAGAAGATACATTGGGATACAATAAAATCAAGGATATTCTCGGCAATGCCAAAGACCAGAATATTCTTGAACATGGTTTTGATGTTAAAAAAGTGGCTGCATTTGCTTATAATCTCAAGACTAAACAGTTTATCACTTATGATAACGTGCAGAGTGCAAAGATCAAGGGAAGTTATGTTAAGCTGCATGAATTGGGTGGTGGTATGTGGTGGGACTCTTCTGGCGACAGACCAATCTCAAACAATTGCAAAGACAATGAGTCGTTGGTGTACCACTTTGTTGACCAATTGGGTGGATGTAAAGCATTGGAAGATTCACAAAATTCCCTTCACTAATGCTTTTTAAAAAAAATAAAAAAAAAATTATACAGAAGGAAAAGAAGCAAAATAAACAAACTAGGCAAAGAAACCGGCAAAAAAAAAAGAGAAGAATAATTAAGTTATTCGGTAATAGGAACATAAGTGAAAATACTTGTTTGCAACTGCTTATGTACATTTTTATGTGTGTATATACGTGTATATAAATGCACGGGTGCTTGTATACATATACACATATATACTTATATACATATATACATACATATAAGTAAAGGTCTTTCTTTAGTATGTACTAGACATTCAAATCTATGCACTTGTTTTGGTCCCTACATTATAATCATTCCTACTTGGTCTTTTTATTTTTTTGATCATGTGGTAACCCCTTCTCATCAAAATAACTAAGAAAAAAAAAATAAAATTAAAGAATTGAATCCATCCTGGCGAATACACTTAAAACTGCAGCAACCAACTCCAATTGCAACTCTGAAGCCGATGATTTTTCAATCTCTGTGCTTACTTCCTGGCCCAAGTTCAAACCCACACCCAATGGACTTTGGTGGGACAAATTAAAAGGAAACTCGCTGTAGTCTGCTAAAATTTCGTCTGCCCTGGCAAATGCCTGATCCCTCTTATCATAGTTTAATGACATCAACACGTTTTCCAAGACATTTGCTGCATAAGCACCACAAACCAACGATATCGTTCTCAAGTATCTAAAGGACGTATCCTTTGGAAATTGGTCGTTGGCAACCGAATCAAGGTCAGTGGTTCTTGTAACAAGAAGCGACAAAATTCTGTTTTTGATGTATTCTTTGGACAATTTGTCGGCTACAGGGTGGGTGGCCATATCGAACAAAAAGAAATTTTTTCTTTCAGTTCTCAAGATTCCCTTATCTACCAAGCCCTTGGCCAATCTCTCTCGTACTTGCTTTAACTGGTAATTTATTTTCATCAAATTCCATGTCTCTCCACTTAACAAGTCGATCCAGTTGGTAACAGATAAATTGGACTCGTCACCTTTCATGATCTTCAACGCCTCATCTAAGAGAACTTCACCTGTTGGCTCCGCATCAATGACTTCAACGAGTCGATCACTTAATTCAAATCTTCTTCTTGCAGGATCGTTTACCAATGAGATCTTATTACGGAAGGCCAATTCCAACAAAATACAGCCTCTTAAAGCGTATGAGATGTTATCGTTCCAAAACGACAAATAACCTTCCTTATCTTTTAACCCCATGAGCAATACCTCTTCCATTAAGGTTAAAAGTGGAGTCTTTAATTCGCTTCGATCTTTTATGTCTTTATCGTCATAGCCTATTTTGTGATCCGAACTGACGGTGTTTGTGATATTCCTGTCCAGTTCGAAGGAGCTGGAAGATCTTGGTTTTGGTGTGCTCTGCTTATTGGCACCTCGACGTCTTTGCAAACCGGATGATGACATTATTTGTTGATTATATGGTTTGATGTTGCACTAGAATCTGTTTATAGCGGTGTACTATTGGTCAAGCAGTTGTCGTTGTTGTCGTTGTTGTTGTTGTTGTTGTTGTTGTTATTTTAATGTATCGGTGGCCAAGTAATGCAAAACTCGAATAAAAAAAAATAAGGCTTGGATTCTTCGAGCCAAATCTTATTATATGAAGTAAGAGGCAATTACAGGATTGGTACTCACCAAATGGTTCTAGTTGACTCTTGATGCAAAAGAGAAGGAATTGATTCAAAATTGCTCCAGTAACAAATGGCTGTAGTGCCCGCAACGCTCTCAAACTTTGGATTCTGTTTTTCTTTGGTCTTTCTTTTTTTTTATATTTTTTTTTCCAGTGATTTTGAAAAAAAAAACCAGGTAGCAGATAAAACGGACAATATATTTCAAAGATTAAGTTTGTAGCTGATACTCAAAATTTTGCCTACTTGCGGTCTACCTGTCTAACTCTCCCACAGTCTATGTGGTTGTACTCATGTTTTTTTTTTCTTTGTTTTTTTTTTTTTTTTTTTTCGGTTCTTATTCAATTTCACTCAATTGGTAGCAATTGAAGAAGACACGGAGTACAAATCCCTACAAAAAATATATATATATATATATATATTAATTTCAATTACCATTCAAATCGGTTCCTTCTTTCGAACTTGGTTTTAGAATTGACGTGCTTTCATTTATTTACTACCAAAGAGCATAAAATTGGAACCGGAAGTAAAGAGTTTCAGCTTTCTTTCTTGAATTCTTTCTTCTTTTCATTAGGTCTTCTTTTTTTTTTTCTTTTTTTTTTCCTCGCAATAGTGCTTCGATCCGCGAGACTACCCCTATCCGACCTTGCGAGGATATAATCTTTGTCTCGTCAATTTGTGCGGCTCATATTGTTTTGAGTCCAAGTCGTGAGTATTTATCAAACATAACAAAGTAAGCATGCTGAAACCAATCCTTCGTCTTACTACTTGAACACTGCAATTCCATAAACACAAAAACGTGATACCCTTTTGTTAATTCTAACTTTGCTTTGGTATACCTTATTCTTTTTTTTCTTTTTCGTTTTATTATATTTTTGTTTTGAGTTTTTTTTTATAACATCAGATCCACAATCTACCCAAGTTCAGTTAGAAAAAGGTAAAATTTGCTTTTCAAGAATTAAACAGGGCTAACCAAAGTTTGGAGAAAAATTCGAGCCGCACGTCAAAGGACTTTGTTATTTGTTGAGATAAGGACATGCTACTGGATTTGCAAACAAAATGACGACCCCGCCTAGATCATCTACTCAGACTCTGGATTTTTCTTCCATTCGTCTACATCGAAAGCTTTCTCACTCAAACAATAGCGATGATGAACATGAGGAACAGCATATAGGAAATAGTACCGGTGGTAGTACAGGCACTAGTACTAATATTACCAGGAGTGACGATTTCATATCTTTCCCCACACTAGCAGACCCCGAAGTCTTTACTGATAGAGGTGTTTCAGGCATAATCTCCAAGACCTTACGCAAAGTCACCATGAATGCATCCAAGCTTGTTGAAAATTATTCGTCTAATTTTGAGTCCCCCAAGTCGGCGAGATCAAATGGACTAGAGAACAGCCCAAGTACTCCAAAGGCTTTGGGGTTGGGGTTGGGTATGGGTGCTACACATCCAATTGATACGGTAGATGCCACATCAATCAACTTTGACAAACTGCTGCTACCCCACCAGTATCAACAAAACCGCGACCACCTGAAAAACCCTATTAAATCCGGCTCAATTCTTCACGGAAAATCTTCAGTACCTAACTTACAAGGCGTTTCGTCAAGGTCCGAGCATAAGCTGAATAAAAAACTGACAGGCAAAATTGGAAACTCGCAGAATGATACAATGTCTAATCGAGGCCATGATCACGGGTATGGGTCTTTGCTCCAGACTAGCAGGGATCAAATGAAACAACCAGATTTTTTACTTGCACAACAAAGCCTGAGACCCACAGTAGGTATTTCAACCACCCCAAACTTTAAACACGAATTAGTTGATAATGAAGCAATGGTTAAAAATACAAAACTGGAAGGTTTGCTAAAAGACAATCCATCAGCTATGCCATCCAAGGATACAAATGCAATCAACGAAAGTCTGCGAGAGATGAGCCACAGAATTCATACTTTACCCTCGGATATAAGCAAAATTCGGAAAACCCAACCACCTTTATCAAAAGTTACTTCTGACAACAAATCTTTGCGACTTTCTGCTGCTCATTTCCCTACATCCCTGTACATTAATTCAAGCGCCACCAGTTCCGTTGTCAATGTTAATGCTTCTGCAACAGTTGAATTTTCAGAGCGACCAGGTGAAACTAATGCAGCAAAAACTAAAGCTTCCAAAGGTGAAAAGGCTCTTTCCGATGTTCGATTACGAGAAAAGCAACTGCGTGCAAAAGCATCCACATTATTTACCAATCTACCTAATGATATTGAGATTTCTGACGATTCTGCATCCGACTCTGATACAATAGAAAGCCACAAAGATGATGAAAATAGTAAAACAGACTCCGCAAGTTATGAAAATTATCAACGCCACCTAAATACCCATCGCCATTTCAATAACAAAAATAACACCAACAATAATCAACATTCTTCTCATCATCAACTCTTGCTGGGTAATTTGTCATCAAGCAGAAACACAAGTCAAGATACAAGCCGCAAAGCTAGTGTTAACAGCGTCAAAACACAATATGAACCGGGTCTTGGATTTGCTGCAACAGTTGGTAAATCATCACCCATAAAAGGTGAAATTCTGGGTAAAGCAACATTTACCACCAAAATGGGCAACTCACCTACTATCACATCGTTTCAAGCACTTCAAAGCAAAGACCACAGGGCGATAAAACGAAAATCTGGAAACTTTTCGACTCAAATCCTCGACAATGCAAAATCCTTGATCAACCAAAATATCGGAGCAGTGGCTTCATCTGCATCGTCCATAGTTGCACGACGGAAGAAGAAAAAGAAGAAAAAGCCAAGGAAAATCTCCGAAAATCCTTTAAAAAATGGTGGTATACCCAAAAAGTATTGGATGAATGATGCCTACGTGACAGACTGTTTAAACTGCTTCAAGCCGTTTACTGCATTTCGCAGAAAACACCATTGCCGTTTTTGCGGTCAAATATTTTGTTCGGATTGTATGCTTTTCGTATCTTACAACCAGCACAAAGATGAGAGAAGAAATCTTGACAAAAAACCAACATACAACGACAAACTTCGAGTTTGTAAACCATGCTATAGTGATGTTATTATCTACTTGAGTGATGATTCTTCTTCCTCTTCTTCTTCTGCCTCTTCATCTATTTTAAATGAAGAGAGAGCTGAAATTGGCATGGATGGAAGTGATTATGCAATTGATGAAGTACAGAGCTTGGAGAAGCGTGGTAATGAACTTCTAGTACCTAATCATCCACTAGCTCGAATACGATCATTGTCCACCAGTACTCATAAAGAGGGTCCGTCTCTACTGCATGAGAATCAAAGATCTCAGTATGATGATTCTATGAAAAATACCGACTCGTTATCGGCTTGCAACTCCGATTCACCATCTTCCCACTCTAATAGCCAGCGCATATATCCCGACGATTCAATCAAATCAAATTTGAAACAAGCACCTCGAATGGCCATACCCACGACCAGAGCAGGTGAGTCTGTCGAGATACCAATAGTACGATCTTCCTTATCCAACATGAGTATTCCACGTTACGGATCTAGTTTGAAAATTGAAACTTTATCATCAAATAACCCATTACAACATTCCCACTTGAATCATTTCAACTCTACATTGAAGCACCACACAAACATACATTTCCAACGCCAGCTTCATGATCTCACCGACTCTCCAAGTTCTTCCAAAGCATGGACAACCCATGCATCAAAATCGATTATCCCGGATGTTCCATTTAGTCAAAGTTATGAAAATCCTAGCTCTTTTATCCGTGCTCCAGTATCAAGGAAACCATCCCTTAAACTGAGATTGCGACTGGAGCTTCAAAATTGCAGCAGTAATCTCTATGATAAAACTGTAGAATGCAATTCCGACGATAATGAAAGTACAACCAGTGAATCGTCAGAGGATGTGGACCAAACCCGAAGTCGCATTCATCTTAATCGCCATCATTCTAATCATTTGTCGCGAACTTACAGTACAGGAGAAGCTGGTGCAGAGGCTGGTGCAGAAGAAGAAGAAGAAGAAGAAGAAGAAGAAAAAGAAAAAGAAAGAAGAAAAGAAAGAGAGGAAAAAGACGATGATGAAGAAGATGAACATGCAATGTCGTTGTATGCCTCGTTGCATGGTCTGTTTATTAGCAACAAAAACTCGCATCAGATTTCGAATCTTTCTTACACCGATTATAACACGGTGCCTACGTTGGGCGAGTTCCCAATGATTAGATCATTTTCCAATCGCGAGCTAGAATATAGGCAAGAATTAGACAGTAATCATGATTTGGCCAAATCACTTCTGCCTTTGTCCCCTCAAAGGCCTTCTTCTACTAACTGGCGTTCAAAAGCCCGTGCCAATGCTTCACTTCAACGGATGCGTTCTAGAAGACAAAATAAAACTGCAAAGAATTTTCTGAAGTTGACACCTGCAAATATACGCACGATGAGCCTGAACTCACCGTTATCTCATAGTAACTTGGACTCCAAGCATACACCAGAATCATCACCTACAATGAGAAAGGCGAGTCTTTCGAGACTAACTAGTGCATCCGGAAGCGATGCTAATAAACAGGATATTGTACATAACAACTTGGCGCGTGAGCGAGAAGATAATGAAATGATGCCTCTTATCAATCGACAAGTCTCCAGTAGTACTGTGGTGCACCACCACCCTTCTGAAAAAGACTTAGAGAGTAGCCCGGATTATTTTTCATTTGGCCAAAATCGACTCAATGATGAGCATGATGTTTTTGTCTCGGGCAGCGAGAAGCTGGAAAAACTTGATAATCTGTATGAAGCTACATATGATACTTATTTGCTAAACTTTTTGAAGCAATCATTAAGTGATGTCGAAGTCGAAACTGATTTTGATGAGTGGGTAACTACTCTCACCAAATTAATGGGTTCAGTTTCAGTGTTGCAATTAACAGATACTCTTGATGTGCGGCAGTATATCAAAATTAAACGAATATTAGGTGGCAAAATATCAATGTCGTATGTTCTCAAAGGTTTGTTCATGACAAAGGATGTTGACTCGAGACAAATGTCTTCGGCACTTGATGACCCACGAATTGCAGTGCTTATGTTCCCTGTTGAATATTTGAAGCAGAGGGAGCAATTTATCAGTTTGCGAATAATTCAAGCACAACAGGCTGTATATATAAGCAACCTTGTGTCTAGACTTGTTTCATTGGAGCCCGATATTATAGTAGTTGGAGATAGTGTGACTGGATTGGCTGAGAAGATGTTGGAAGAATCAGGGATTACTGTTTTATCCAATGTCAAGCCACAGATAGTTGAGCGGATTTCGAGGTACACTGGTGCAGATGTATTTCAATCTGTTAATGACTTATTTTTCAAGAAAGGAAACTTGGGCACATGTAAAAAGTTTGAGGTAAGAAGGTTCCAGTATGGCAATAAGGTAAAAACATTTACATTCTTTTCCGGTACAAACATGCTGAGAGGGTTTACTTTTTGTTTGAGAGGAGGTGATAACTTGTGTTTGAGCAAAATCAAGCTTGTAGCTGAATTGCTCACTGCTCCATACCTTAATGCGCGATTTGAAAAACTGTTCTTTTTGAATTATCGCCTTAACTTTAATGGAGTGGGAAATCGCAAGAGGTCATTAGCAATATTTGACGTCATTGACGAACTTCAATTGAAGTATAAAGACTCAAACCCTCTGTTACCGCAATTGGGAGATGATATTTTAAACTATATTGAAACATTTCGAGATAGAATAATATCTTCTTCTCCATGTGTTCAATACACTTTACCTGCACCTTTATGTAACCTCATAGAGGCCTATAAAACATATGCTGCAAAATTTATTAGCAACGATCAAATACAACAACTCGAGTCTTCTACTTTAAAGGATGATGAGGTTTTAATGCAATTTTCCAATGAGAATTCTGACTTCCTGGATATAGCACTATCAAGCAAAACTGATCAGGATAAAGAAACATTGAGAATCATCAAGTTTGCTAGCAATTGTAGCTTGCAGCTCTTGTTGAATGAATATCAATCTAGAAGGCGTATTTGGACAAATTGTTTAAAGTTTCCTATTTACCAGCTAAACCCAGGTCTTCATCGATCAATTCATGTTTTGTTCTCCAGTATATCTATCAAATATGCGACGCCATGCTTGGGCCCAAACATTGTTGTTATAGATTATTATACTGAAAATGACAAATGCATCGGGCAATTTCTAGACCAGGCATTCCGCGAAAGTGTCCATTTATGTCAAGAATGTGAAGAACCACTTTTAGAACATTACAAAACTTATGTGCATGGAAATATGAAGATCGATCTTATTGTTGAAAAATTTGATATACGTACTGATGAAAATGGAAATAAAAACTTTCAGGGCAAGGATCAAAGAGTTATGTGGACTTATTGCAGAGAATGCAGCCATAGCACCCCAATTATGGCAATGAGTGAAGATACCTATTGCTTATCACTTGGCAAGTTTTTTGAAATGAACTTTTATGGTAAGAATGTGCATTGTGAATGTGAGCATGATTACTTTCCCAATTATGTAAAGTGTTTTGGTTATAACGATTTGGTTATTCGATTGGAGTGTTCTAAAGTTGACAACTATGAGATTGTCATTCCAAAAAAAAGGCTTGAGTTTATTGCTAATACCGATATTAAACTAAAAATGGATTCGTTTAATAGTATAAAAAGCCGAGCAGAATTGTTCTTTGAGTCTATTTTGAAGCGTTTAACAAGAGTGAAATTGGATACTTTTGTTAAAGATGAAGAGAAGGCTGAGGATGGTACAAAGAAAATTAATGAACTTAAAGCTAAGTTAAGAAAGGATTCTCAAATGGTATTTGACAAGTTACAAAAACAATTTGCAGACATTGGGGTAACTAATTATCTTGAGCTTAATGGTGTTTACAAAGATCTACAAAAATTAGGTGTATCATGGGACAACGAGTTTAATGATTTTGAGCGAAGATATTTACCAAGTGAAAATGAAGTTAACAAGATTACACAATTCCATTTAAGAAAGTATCTTTTGGATAGGTATAATAATGACAAAGATAAAGATCTTGATGAGGTGCAAAAGTCGAGCGATGAAAAGAATGGTTCAGTACGTGAAGAACATGAAGACGATGAACTGAAGAAAACAAACGAAAAAAGCACTAATGAAAATGATTTCAATGCAAGTGTTGACCAGCGCCCAACAATTCCAACGTCTTATAGTTTATCTGCACCACAAATTGCAACGAAATCAGCAGCAGCTTCAAAAACGCGGGGAGTAGAAAGCGGTACTCTAAACCCAATACCAGAATTTGTTCCTCGCAAGCCAAGAGAGTTGTCTGATAGTAGAAGGTTTTCGGACCCGAACCTTGAGTTCAAGATGTTTCCGCAAAACTCCTCGTTGTATGAGCAAAGTTCAAACATTTCGGAGCGAATTAGCAAATGGGAACAAACCGCCAATGACACAAAAAATACAAATAGCAATGAAAATTTTCATCAAAATGGTCCAAACCTTGGCAATGTGAGGTCTGAATCTGATACAAATGTGTTGGCACATAGAGGTTCAGATAGTTCATTGCGGTCGGTTACAAATGTGATTCCGTCACAAAACAAAGTCACTCATTTGGCCAACTTTTTTGACAAGATGTACTACGATCAAATCTCTCAAGAGTTTTCGAAACAGAGGGAGATTGAAATGAAAAAACGAAATAGGATACGTGCACAACCTATTTACGACAGTAAACCCATTGTTGAAATTTATAACAAGATTGAAGATGTGGTGGGAGGCACAAATGAGCTGGATTTACAGAAGGAGAAAGAAAAACAAAAAGAAAAAGAAAAAAAGGAAAAGGATAAAGAGAAAGAGAAGGAGAAGGAGAAGGAGAAAGCGAAAGCGAAAGAGACAAGCAAGTCTCGCAATCAGCGAGATGGTGATGATAATCAGCGCGAGTCGATTGCTAAGGCAGAGGAGAAACTCGACACAATGAAGCAAGCTGAAACTCCCGAGAAGCAATCGTTGTTGAAATCCTTAACAAATTTCTGGGCTGATCGTTCTGCAACATTGTGGGATCCATTAGCTTACCCATTAGAAAGTCACGAGCATACATTTGCAGATAGTGATGTAGTTGTGAGAGAAGACGAACCAAGTTCTTTGGTTGCCTTTTGCTTAAGCTCAAGTGATTATAGACAGAAAATGAAGATTTCATTTGAAGACCAGAAACCGGGCTCAACAAATAGTGTTAATGCGCTGAGTCATGAGTTGAACCTAAAGAAACTGATGAACTTTGACAGAGCTAAAGCAGACAACATGAGCCAGAGCCAGAGCCAGAGCCAGAACCAGAACCAGAACCTGAACTTGAACCAGAACAAAAAGCAGAATCAAAAACTGCGTAATGAGGCGGCTGTTGTCGATGTTTCATCCGAGCTTAAAGCACAAAAATTGAGTCAGATTAACGAAGAGTTGATTGACCAGTCCAATGCTAGGTCTTTAGACAACAATGGCAAGCTGGAAGTGCCTACGAACCAAGTGATGAAAGATTTCAAATTTGGTTTCAATAGCAATACGGAAAAGAAGAGTTTGCAGTTTGCCAAGTTGGAGAAAAAGTTTAAGCAAAGAGGTACCCCAATGACTAGCCAAGATACGCAGTTGGAGACTATACTCAATCAGAAGAGGTCGAACCATTTGAAGTATCAGTTGATTGATGGTAATACGAACTTATCGTGCAAGATTTTCTACTGTGAGCAGTTCCAGGCATTGCGCAAGGCGTATGGGGTTGATGAGACGTTTATTCAGAGTTTGAGTCGATGTGTTAAATGGCAATCTAGTGGTGGTAAGAGTGGTTCGAGTTTTTTAAAGACCTTGGATAATCGGTATATTTTGAAGGAGTTGAGCAAGTCGGAGTTGGAGTCGTTTGTTTCAATTGCGCCTTTTTATTTTAGGTACATTGGTCAATCCATGTTTAATACTTTGACTACTGCAATTGCCAAGATCTTTGGGTTTTATCAAGTTGAGATCAAGAACAATGCAACGGGAAAGTTGTTCAAGATGGATTTTTTGATTATGGAGAATTTGTTCTACAATCATAATACAACGAGGATATTTGACCTTAAGGGGTCGATGAGGAATAGACATGTGCAACAGACTGGGAAGGAGAATGAGGTTTTGCTTGATGAGAATATGATTGAGTATATTTACGAGTCGCCGGTGTTTGTTCGGGAGCAGCTGAAGAAGCTTCTTCGGGGGTGTTTGTTTAATGATACCAGTTTTTTGTCGGCTATGGATGTGATGGATTATAGTTTGGTTATTGGAATAGATGATGTTTCAAAAAAGTTGTATATTGGAATTATTGATTGGTTAAGGACATTCACTTGGGACAAAAAGGTTGAAAATTGGGTCAAGGGTAACAATTTGATTGGTGGTGGTAAGCGGGGCAAGGATCCAACCATTGTAACTCCCAAGCAGTATCGAACTAGATTTAGAGAAGCTATGGAGAGATATATACTAGAAGTCCCCGATATCTGGTATGAAGGAAGTAAGTAAGGTAAAGTGAAGTAAAGTGTTTTGCACCTGTATCCATATATATATATATATATATGTATATATACATATATATCTAATATAGAGCTAAAAGTGTTCCGTTGGAATCAATAAAGTTTACCAAAAACAAAATCAAAAAGGAAATAGATGATTTTTGCAAAGAATTGGTGTTAGGCGCATGTCTCGCTGCAGAGTTGCTTAATGTGCAAACTTGACAGCAAACACGAAAAAGTATACGCGATAAGGGACGGATCAAGGCAGTAATGGTGCTAAGGCAACAATCATAAGAAAATGCTAGATGGTAGATGGAAAATGAAGAAAGAAAAGAAAATGAAAAGAAAATGAAAAGAAAATGAAATGAAAAAATGAAAAAACACAGAGTCTGTGCCGTACGACCAGCGTGCTCTCCTTATTGTGTATCGATTTATTTCGTGTGTAAGTTTTGGATTAAGCTTTATATGACTATATCACCATTAAAAGACTGCGTATATAAGTTTTTCGACACTATTATTAAGCATGTCAATTGCCTGGAATGACAGTGTCAAGGTAACAGACTAGGTTGAAAGAATAGGTAAAAGAAAGGGGGAAAAAAAAGGAAGGATTTGAAAAAGAAAGCAGAGAACAAATGTACAAAACTGTGGTTTCCATGTCTCAACCATATAGTATTAAGAAACATTTTCGCCTTTCCCTTCTTCTTCTTCCCCTATTTTTATTTATTTTTAATTATTTTAATTATTTTAATTATTTTTTTTGAGAAGGGCATTTTCGTAGCTGAATTTGATTTTGTGTAAGTTATTTGACCTCTTATCCTTCTCTGTGTGTGTGTGTGTAACTTGAGCCTTGTTATTGTCAAATTGCACGACTTTCTTTCTTTCTCTTATCCTTACTGTGTGTGTGTGTAATCTATATATACACATATATACATATATACATATATCCACACACATCCTTAACGAGTTTTATCTATGGTCCACAATTAAAATTTTGGCACAGCCTTGAAAAATAAATAAATAAATAATAAAATAATATAAATAATAAATAATAAAATAAGGGAACTAGAACACGCAGAAAAGCAAAGTAAAGGACCGTAGTGTTTCAAAGCAAATTGTTATGTTGACTACTCCCTTTCTACTCTTAAAGTTGTTTCTTCTAGAATATGATTTTCTTTCTTGTTATTTTCCTTTATTCTTTAGTCTATAGCGATATATCAAAAGAATAGTACATTGGAAGAAAAAAGAAGAAGAAAAAGAAGAAAAAGAAAACAAAGGTCAAAGTCAAAGTCTAAGTCTAAGTTAAAGATGAAGATAACTACTGAATACAAAAATGCACAGCTTTCGTCGGGGGGGGGGGGGGTGTTATCAACAAATACGGCAGAATCGTGTTACTTTTTTTGTGCGAGCGTGTTTTTTTTTTTTTTTCTCAATTTTGTGTTTTGCTTTGTTGTGTTTTGTTTTGCTTTGTTTTGCATTATCTAAAATCAGCCGTACAAGTTGCTCTTTATATATTTATTGTTTGTACGCTACCACGCTACCACGCCACTACGTTGCCTCGCCTTCCCTTTTTTGTTTTTTTGTTTTTCCTAACCTTTTAACTACGCGTGGCACAATATATCCTCAAAAGCAAAAGATTATAATAATAATAATAATAATAGCACTAGAAACAGTTGAACAAACATTTGAAAACAGTGGAGCTAATTGGAAATCCCACAATTTTTTTTTCTTTTTCCATTGCTGATTCCACCTTTCCCCCTCCCCTACCATAAAAAAAACAAACAACATATATACAAAAAAGTTACAACATCAAAGAGATATTTACTTACATCCAGAGTAACACCCATCGGTTGATTCCACTTTTGCAATAATCAACTTTACTGTCACTCTCACTCACTCACTTACTCACTTACTCACTCACTCACTTACTCACTCACTCACTTACTCACTCACTGTCACACGTATCAACTTATATACATATATGTATAAATCACAAATACAAACTCAATACTCCCAACTAACAACACAATCGCAAATATACTGCATATCTTGATTGCACTAATCTATTACTTCAAAATCTCTACTTGTTTTAATTTCTTCTCAAAAAGCATATATATTAACAAAAGAAAGAACAAACAAACAAACAAGAGTTTGGAAAGACGAAACATAATTATCAATCAACCTCTATTCACAGATTGCTTACTATTTAATTCAACGCTAAGACCTCAAGACTCCGAGACCCAAGAATTCAAGACCCCAAGACCCCAAGAATTTTCATCACACAGCACAAATGGGTTTCCGGCTAAGCTTCAACACTATATCTTTTGTTTTGATACTAGTATCGTTTGTCTTTTTGCTTTTAGCCACCATCAGCTCCCCAGTGGTTACAACTTTCAACTTGGGCAAGACAGCTACCTACTCCTACGGCTTGTTTGGATACTGCTTGGAAAACAACTCAAAATGCTCTTCTGCGACATACCCCATTGACTTGGCTTCAGTAGACGACTCTTCAACCAATTGGGTCATGAGCTCATCAACTAGAAACACATTGGCCAAAATCTTTATTGTTACTCCCATTGCCTTGGGCTTCAACTTTATCACCTTAATAATCATTGCGATCTCCCACTTTATAGGAAGAAAAGCCATCTTGTTTGCCATCGTTATCAACGTTATATCATTGATATTGACAATAATTAGCTGCATTGTGACTATATTGGCATTCTATCCAAACTTGGCATGGACAGGCTGGATCTTGATTGGCTCTGCTGCAGCAAATATTGTATCCCTTGTATTCTTAATTGTCACATTAACCGTCATTGGCGACAATGACTCTACAGACGATGACAATTCAGATGCTGACGATAGTGGCTTGGGCTTTGGTAGATTAAACAATTATGACAAGTTGGATGACAAATTCAACCATATCCAAACCTCAACATTCAAAAGTCCAAATAGCACAAGCTCCATCGATAATGAATACGCTTACAAACCATTTGGTACAACCAATACAAATAATAATGCTGCATTTAACCCAATTAACACAAACACAAACACAAACACAAACACAAACACAAACACAAACACCAACAAAAATTTGGTAAACAACTCTCAAACAACCAACGCTGCTGCAACATCACAACAATCAGGTTACGCAAGCAACACTTATGGAAGAGCCAACCTATCTGGCCCTGCAGCCATTGCTGCAGCCTCAGCCTCAGCCTCAGCCGCCTCTTTGGCCCAAAGAAATGCAAATGGCTCCTTTGGTGAGAGTAACTCGTCTGCATACTTTATGCAACCTCAAACTGTAAATGATTTCACCATGCAAAGACAACATGGAACTACTTCTGCCACTACTGGTTCACTAGTGGGAAGTAATGTTGCCTCCTCCGTCTATGGCAAACCAAATGACAATATTCCTGCTCCATACCCCATAACCACACCATTACCAAACAACAGTGATAATACACCAAATGCATTCTCAAGAAGTGTATTTGAACATCACCCCCAGGTCGAGGGCCATAAACCATTTACTGAATTGGATGATGATAATGACAACGATAACGATGATGAAGACGATCTTGGTGGTAGAAATATCATTGTTAGGACCAACAATGACTCTGATGAAGATTCCGATTTCACTAGCGTCTCACAAAGAGCACCAAACCCGCAATATAATGGCTACAACTCTGGATACGTCCAAGGAGGCTATTACCCACAACAACAGCAGCAGCAGCAGCAACCTACTGCACAATACTCACATGTTCAACAATATCAGCCAATTAGGCAACAAACTTTGGGTCAACCTCCAATAGTCACTCCAGGACACCAAAACCACCTCTACTACCAACAACAGCAACAACAGCAACATTCTTCCTTTAACACCAACATGAATCACACTAGTGGTAATGGTTACTTTGCACAAAGCCAATTGCCCCCATCAGCATCTTCGTCAAACAATTTCAATAAAATCCCGCCATCTCATGCAGCTCAGCAAAGACCAACCATTTCGGATAATGTCTTGAGTAATAACCCGGATTTTGCATTTAGCAGAGGTGGGGTACTGCAACAAAAGAGAAGAGTACAACCCGGATTTGTTCCTGTTGCATCGAGGTATAAAGGTAATAACAGCACCAACCAAGCAAGTGCGATGATGGGAAGAGGCGGAGGGGCCGATGCGCCGCAAGTTAGAAGTGGACCATATGGTATTACCAGGTAAGAACTATACAAATTCATATGTGAATGAGTATTGAAAAAAAAAAACGAAAAAAATCAAAAAAGAAATCAAAAAAATGGATTGAAATAATGGAAAAATACAGAAATGTAGCGAAGAGTATCAGTAAACACTATTTAAATCCATTCAGGCTATGACAATTGATTTTTTTTTTTTTTTATCTTTCAAAAACTTCTTTGATTCTTCCGTGGATGTGCTAGTTAAGTACTCAATTTTAGTTTCTTGTTTTTTTGTTTCAATTTTATTTTTATAGATTTAAATATTTTATTTTGAATAAAAGTGTAAATATACACACAACTATATATATATATCACTTTTATTGACCCTTGATAAGGTTTAAAATAGGCAAAAAAATAAAAAAATAAAAAAAAGAGGAAAAAAAAATTCATGCGATTTGATTAATTTGTCATGAATCAGTACATACTTAACTTGAACCGTCCTCTACATCTATAGGTTTTGAACCATCTTCAATTGGTGTATCAGGATGGTTTACTTCATTGGCTGGTTTGTCCCCGGTACTCGGTATATCATCCAGCTGCAGCTGCGGTGATGAAGATGAGCCGGGTTTCTCAATGATTTTGGTACTACTTGAAGGTCTCAACATAAATAGCATCAAAAGTGCAAACACGCAAAGTACTAAGAAGAATATAATCTTGCATTTTGTGGTTCGTTTTTGATACGATTGGGCCTTGATTAATTCCTTGTCTGAACTCTTGAGGTCTTGTACAGTTGAAGTTAAATTATAGTCTATTCGATCAAGCATCGTGCCTTGATCGATAACAAGATTCTCCATTTCTTTGAACATGGTTGAAATTTCAAGAATCCCCATTGCCAACTTATTTATCTCTTGTTCTCGTTGTTCTAGCAATGGATCGTAGTTTTGGTGGACTTGTTGTTGAGTTTGTTGCTGGTATTGGTGTTGTGTTTGAAGAAACTCTTTGCTGAACGCCTCTGCATCTTCTGGTGTTCCATCCCCATTTATACCGTTAGCTCCGTTCTCACCATCATGACTTTTCCGCATTCTCATCATCTTCTCATTACGTTTCTCGTTGATCAACCGCTCAAATTCATCATCGTCATCTCTAAGGAAATTCATGTAATTACCCTGTAGGCTTCTAAACTCCATCATCAATACCTGGATCTTGTTCGCATAATTGCGTCTCATATTTTGAACAATCTCTAAATCCTGCAAGCTATAGTTTAGCCGTAACTTTTCATGATTCTTTGCGAGGTATTCAAACTTTTTTATGCCGATATAACATTTTTCAAAGTTTTTCAAGATTTGGTAATTGCTTTCTTCAATCTGTGTCTCAATCTGTTTCTTCATATCTGATTTATTAATAATGATAAGTTGTTTATACAAGTTCTGTAACTCGCGAATTTGTCGGGTGATCACAGTGAGATAAAGATCGAGATCTTTGGCAATATCAAATTGTGTTGGTATCATTGGCCGCATTTCAACGTCATCTTGAGAAGACTTGCTAGCATTGCCAGTATTATCTGTCTTACCAAATTTACCTGATTTATTAGATTTACCAAGTTTACCAGGTTTACCATTGCGATCTGAATTCGATCCTTGGTGTGATCGGCGCCGAGAGGAGTATATCAAGTTCTCCAGCTCTGAGTTAAGAACATCATAGTCTTCATCTTCAGGATCTAGATCCGAGAATGGGTTTGGCGTGGTTCGTTGCGGTGGTATGTCCCTTGTAATTGTTCGACGATACGAAAGAAATAATTTGGTTCTGTCTCTATACATTGTGAATTGGTGACAAAAGGAAGAAGAAAAAAAAATAACAGAAAAAAAGGAATGTTAAATTGAGATTAGGAACTTTGAAATTAATTGAGTTTAGGTGTAGTGGGTCAAGTGTGTGTAATCAATTTGGTGAGTACTCGATGGTGATTAGTGTTTTGTGTCTAGGACTTGTGTTTTTTTCTTTTTTTGAGTTTGGATGTCGATTGACAATGTGTGGAGGAACTGTATCGGCTAACTGTATGTTGAAGTATGCGGAAGAAATTGATATTCAAGATTTATTCATGAGGTGCGCTAGCGCCAAAAGTTGGTTCACTCACTCAGTAATTCAATATTACATACTACATCATAATTACTCCAACCATAAAAACAAAATTGAGAAAAAAGGAAAAAAGGAAAAAAAGAAAAAAAAAAGGGACAAGACAAGACAAGACGAAACCAAGAATCGAATCAGTACTCTCCATCAACTATAAAACATCTATAATTAAAATGTCGAAAAGCTTCTCAAAAAAAGTGAAAAAAAAAACAAAAACAAAAACAAAAACAAAAACAAAAACAAAAACAAAAACAAAAACAAAAACAAGGAAAAAAAGGAAAAGGTAAAAGTAAAAAAATTACTCTAAAATCGTTTCTACCTTTCCAACCTTAGTATTGTAAATCTGACTGTTTTGTCTGTTATGTCCCTCTAAATTCGTAGAGTCGAGCAATATGAAAATAATTTTCCAAAGCAACATCTGGTACGAGACTTTCTCGGTCATCAGCAAACTCATCCAACCCTACTATTCTATTTTCTTCGCCGTAATTCTGACAAAATTCTGTAGCAGCCTGGATTGCGCATACAATATTATCATTGCTTGCCATAAACCATGCTGGTTGATGACTTTTCAAAACACCCAAGTTAATAATCTCTTTTAATAGTCCTTTAATGTTTATACGATGCACAGTAAAATCGGTAATAGATAAAGTTATAGTCAAGTAATCCTCTAATATGGCATTGCTTTGAGGATCTTTCTCAACATTCCACTGGGAGATACCATTGGGAATGAGAATACTTGATCGAAAACATCTGGCTTCTGGTGTTTGCAAATCCCAGCCACCAACACTAACGTTCAATGATAAGGAGGATGAAACGTGCGTCACCATAAAATGAGATTCTGTGTCAACGGTTTCTTTGGTAACAACCACTAAATTTGGTCGATATATGGCCTTGCCACAGCCGCAGTAATCAATATGGGCACGGGCAAACCCAACCCAAACTTCTTTATCTGAATTGAACGGAATGATTGAATGCAAGTTGAATAATTGCGTACCACCTCGTAGAGGGCCAACTTCATTCTTTACAGATAAGGATTCGTCAAATCTATACTCAAAATGACAACTTCCATCTAGTGTACATTTTAATACCTCCAAGTTAGCCCACCGGAAAACAAAATTGATGTGCCTATCATATCCCACTTCATTTCGATCTTCAAAACTAATAAACGGTGTCCAATTTTTTTGAGCCCTCATTGGTTCCGAATTTTCTATTTTCAACTCAACTACTTTATTATGCACTTTGTCTTCTCCAAGCTGCCAAGGCCAGCATATAAACATTGTTCGGAAAAACTCTTGAGTTTTGGGCTCGCCCAGATCCTCATCGTCGTCGTATGGTCGCATATCAACATAGAAAGAGTTGTAAACGAGTAATGGTTCCTCATACCCATGCTCGTTCATGACCAAAATAAGCCGCGGATCCTCAGGACCATAGTATCGATTATCAAATTGATCAACATCATGCCAGAATGGAATAGCAACAAAGCGGGGGTACTCCATTAGTCGAAAGTTTTTCTTTGTGGCTTTGCCCTCGTTTTCTTCAACGTGTGTTCCATTTTTGATTGGTGGTATAACAAGGTTAATCCCAACCAATTCGTTCCAATCTTTATCGTAAATCTGAGCATAAGTAAGTGACACTATAGGCCGGCTTCGTATTCCTCTAGGGCTATACAACACTCTTGATATCATGTAATGAACGCCAAAGTCTTCAAGCCAAGTTGAGCTTCCTGCTATTCGAAACCAAAATTTATCAACAACACCTAAATGAACTTGTAGTTTCAACTCGGGCAAGATTAAATCTTGGATATCTTCAAAGTATGGGTTAGAGCCATGTTGCAATTCCTTTAGTAGGTGCTCCAACACCTTGTCTAATGGAGTTTTCATATCAATTGCTTTATCGATAAACATATTTAATTCTTGTTTTATTTCATGACACCGATTTAACTCCAAATCAATGTCCTTTAAAGTATTATAGACTGAAAATTTGTATGGATGATAAGAGGACTTCAACTGGTTTGATTTGGGGTCCTGGGGCAGTGCTTGTTCAAATTGCAAATTTGGTTTCTTCAATCGCCCACTTGACGATTTCTTAACTTTAAAAGCCGATGGGTTTGCATCGATAAAATTCGTCAACTCATCTCTGTTATTAGCAAAGTTTTGTGGGAAAAGTATTCTTCGATACAGCTTCCTACTCGTGGCATCAAATAGAAGCGATCGCGGCGATACTTCCGAGTAATGTGTTATTGTTCCACAAACAAAAACGGTTACAATTATGGCTATAGACCATTGCCAGAGTCTACCTGTAAACTTTCTAGAAGAGAGCATGTACTATATTTTGGGATATATTGTGGTTGATTATAAAAGTCGGTATTTATTCTTGTATTTGCAATTGTTCTTGTGTTTACAATTGTTCTTGTATTTGCAGTTGTTCTTGTATTTGCAGTTTTTCTTGTGGCTGTGCTTTTAAATGTAAGTATATTGTATATGGTAGTTAAAATCTATCAAAGTCTCTACTAGGAGGAAGTGGTAATTGGTAAATCAAGGAATATAGTCAAGTAGTAAATTCGTTCAGTATTGGCAAGGAGCAACATTGGACATTAAAATTGTATATCGAGATTGAGTTAAATGATTAATTTGTCATTTGTCCGCATCACTCTTTATTATATATAAATACCGTTCTTTTTGCCAATTGTTCTGCAATCTCGTGTAAGATGATGTAGGACCTCGACGTGTAATTTATTTTGTTTTATTTTGTTTTGATTCTTGTATCTATGTACGAGTAATTCTATCTTGCCTTTGTTCTCATTCTATTCCTTTTTCCATTTTTTTTATTTTTTTATTTTTTTTTTTTTTATTTTTTTATTTATTATTTATTATTTTTTTACTTCAGTGTTTTTTTTGGCTTTGATTCTTCTTTCTTTTTCTTTCGCTTATATGGACTGTTTTCAAATAGACAGTATCGTTTGCTGACGGCATGACATGGTTGTTTTGATAAGAACACAATCAATTTTAAATGGAATGTGTGTATGTGTGTGTATATTAGTTTTTGGTACCAAACAATTTATTCAAAAAGAAAAAAAAAATATAAAACTATAGGATATTTTGAGTGTCTGACTCTAATATTATTTGATTTTTTAACAATAATTCAATACACCAAGAGATTAAAGATTGTGATGGTAACCTTCTTTTGTGACGCGTATTAAATGTGTGTGTGTGTTGAGGGGCTGGTGAAGGTGGACGAGGTGAGAGATAGAGGGCTTGTAATAATGGAGTGTATTTGGTTGAATATTATACTTCGCTTGGAGAAAGAAACAAAAACAGATACTGATACTGATACTGATACAAAAACGTAAACGTAAACGTAAACGAAAACGAAAATAGGGCTTTACAAGAGTTGGCCTATTATTTCTTTCTTCGCTTGCACAAAACATCAAGCAAACAAAGCAGAACAAAAAGTTATGAAAAGTTATGAAAATTTCTTGGTGGAAAGAAAAAGAACTTGTCCCATCAATTGTTGAACCTTTATTGGCCAGATTTGGTTCGTGAATGCATCCTAGGATATTATTTAATTAAAGTATGGCTAGCAACACATGGTGGAGTAATACCAAAAAGCCTTTATGAATACACAAAAAAAATTACATGATAGTACGCCATGACCATGACCATGACCATGACCTTGACCTTGACCTTGACGATTGTCACGATTACAATCACAATCGCAATCACCACCACGAGCATGTTAGATTCAGAGGTGGGAGATTTAAAGTTGAGAGGAATTTAGGGGCAAAGGGATGGTATGTTGCAACAAAGGATAATGCAAATTCTAATTATTGATGCCCAGAATTCTTAGTCAGGTACACGATCTGGCGAGCTCAAAACCACTCCTTAAAAACCTCTATTGTCTAATATAGATGGTTTGAAAGAATCACCGTGTTAATTCGTGGCTATGCAACCCCCAAGATAACAAAAAATCACAATTATATACACTTTTCTTCATTTTTCTACAGGTGCTATATGTGTATAGTTATTGTCTAATCCTCACGACTGCTTTAGCGATGAATTTGGATGGGAGACCCTCGTTTTCTTTTTCTTTTTCTTATGTATTTGATTTTAATTTTAATTCTGATTGTAATTTTTAGCTTGTTCCCTGTTTTTTTTTTCATTTGGTACTTTTACTTCAATAGTATGATACCTTATCTAATATCATTTCTGAATTATTAAAAATCGCGGAAAGAAGAAAGCTAGTTGTTGATTTTCAAGTTTTAAGTTTTGAATTGTTGAGTTTTAAAGACCTGAATCTTCTCACCATAGTCCCACGTGCCGGAAATTCTGGAACCTATTGTTCGCACCCCCAGTCTCTTTGTTGGAATATGCAAACCAAACCTGTTTATTTTTTTTCTTTTTCTTTTAATTTTTTTTTTTCGGCTTCCATTAACTTTGAATAATGGATAGAAAAACTAATAGAGTTTACTTCTATATTCAATATGATGATTGTATTAAACTAGACTTTAATTCAATTCGAGCTGATAAAAATACCAAACGGACTTTACATGTCCTTAATTGCTGTTAAAGATTAAAGTATATCGATTTGACCAATGCTTTACATCCACATTTATTTACACACACATTATTAAATTACTGGAAAAGGCTTTCAATGCTTCTTCGCGCTGGAGGTTCGCCATTTTCTTTCGCATAAGCTTTGCAATAGTCTAAGGCACCATCAATTGCGCACTTGACTATTGAATTGCCATCTATACTTTTAGGTGGGTTCACCAACAACAGAAAAATCTCTTTCAAAATTCCTTTCACGTATATGATATCTACTGTACTGTCTGCTCGAGCAAGAGTCAATGTCAAAATATCAGTTTCCCCGGAACCTAAGTCCCAGTAGGAAAGCCCCGTTGGCATAATTAAATTCTTTCCCTGGCAAATATTTGTTGATTCATCATTTGATACTACATCCCAGTTGAGCGCGGGAACATTAAAGTCAAGGCTACTCGATGTTTGTATGACCAGATATGTATTGTTCAATTTGGACAAGACAACCAAATTTGGACGATAAAAGTGACTCCCGCAACCACAATTTTTCAATGCAGTACGAGCTAATCCAATCCAAATCTCGCCATCTTGAATTTGGAGTTGGTTTTGTAACTCCGTCAACTTGAGGGTTAATCCAGCAGAGGACAGGGAAGCTGATGACGAAGTTGAAGTCAAAGCTAATGATTTAGACATTGGTTTTTTCAACGAGCTGTGTGTGGCCAATATTTGAGATAAACTGATCAATTCTGTGCCACCTCGAAATGGACTTATGGAAAGCTTATTCTTCTGTAATTCATACTCCCATTCGCAAGTTTCTTTATCAAACAAACATCGAAGTATACGCAAGTCTTTGAACTGATAAACAAACTTGAGCGAGTCATCATAGCCTTTTTGCACTCTCTCTTTGTAGTCCACAAACGGTGTCCAATTTTTTTCCTTCTTCTCCCTTTTTCCCAGTGGTAAAACCAACTCCTTAACTCTAATGTACATATTTTGAGCGTGCTTTTGATCTAATTCATCAACATTTTCCTTTCCTGATTGAGTCTGCCACAACCATCCAATGAACATACTTCGGTGAAATTTGAAGCTTGTAACGCCTGTCTCTTCGTTATCATTATCAATATCAGAAGAGGAGGGACGAGAAACCTCACGGTACTTTGAAATCTTTCTATGGTATGAATTGTAGATTACAACTGGTTCGTCAACGCCCAACTTGTTGCGAACCAACAATAGTCTTGGATCCTCGGCACCATAGAATCTACCTGATTGCTTTTGATGGTTATGGTATGCTGGGACTTGAACAAAATTTGGATATTGCACCAATTTGTATCCAATGTCAAGTTTTTGGTTCTTTTTCTTCAGGTTCCTGTTCATGTTCCTGTTCCTGTTCCTGTTGCCATTTTTTACTTCGTTCCTTACACCCTCTCCCTCGATGGGTATAACTAGGGTAACATTATCCATCTCTTTCCAGTTTAGATCAAATACTTGTGTATATATGAATGATACAACTGGTTTGACTTTGCTACCTGTTTTAGTATAAAAGATCCTTGAAGTCATTAAGTGTACTCCGTATTGCTCTAACCAAACTGAGCTACCCATAAATTGAAACCAGTACTGGTTAATTGTATTTGTTGCTAATTGTTTAGGTAATTCTGGAATCAAATCTCTTACTTCTTGATAGTATGTGGAGTTTTCATTGACAAATTTGGTCAAGACTCGATGAAGATCAACATTTATATTTCTTAAAGGACTTACATTTATATCCACTGCTTTAACATTTTCCTTACATTCTTTATGTTCTAGATTTTCATCATTGTTGTGATTATTTATCTTAAATTGCGTAGTTGAAAAATCAACATCATTTGCAAATTTTGGCCTTACCACGTTATTGAAAATCAACTGATCTTTTTCAATTACGAATTTCCTAATTTCCTTTTCATACTTTGAACCTTTTGGAAGCTGACTTGGAAATATATAAGTTGTATTTTTATTCGCATCAAGTATGGACTCATGACTATGCTGCTCAGTAATAGAATTCTCTTGAAACACGACCACCATGGGTGTATCAACACCCATGCGACATGAATACACTAACAATACAATGACAACAAAAACAATACAAATGAACCCATAATTTTGTCTAATTCGAAACACCATTTTTAAAACATTTATCGTTGAAGAAAAATGACTAAGAAAAAAGATCAAATGTTGACTAGCAAATTTTCGATTATTTACATCTTCTTCAAATCTCTACCCTAAGTCTTTTGAAGGTATTCTTCATTGAAAGGAATTAAGGATGATGGTGATATTTGACGGAGGAAAAAGGTGGCTGAGGCAAGAACCTAAAAAGAAAAACGAAAAAAAAGAAAGGGAAAGAAGTAGAAATTTTAAGAGGAGATAAAAATAACTGTAACTATAAATAGACTACTAAAAAAACTACTTAACGCGAACTTTAATACACGTGGTCTGCTAAAAATGTACACTTGGTCAGCACTCATAGTGGCTCTTTGGTATAAACCAACTGCTTTTGACTATTAACTTAACCCAAGATAACTTTTGATTATTATATTAAGCAAGTTCTTATTGAGACAAAAAACATTATTTGTTGAACTTATGATAGCGGAAAAAGAAAAAGAATAAAAAAACAAAGAAGAGGAAAAAATTGGAATTAATGATGTGGGGTACAATACTATTGCACGCCTCCTTCTCTTCTTTTGCCTCTGAAATTAATCCAAGTCTATTCAATGTAAGCCAGGAAGCATCCCAATTTCGGTTATCAAACATAAGCCATAAATTGCCCATCCCACCCCAAAAAAAGAAAGAAAAAGAAAAATTACCGATGTCTTTAAAAAATTGTTAATTGATGTTTTGTTTGTTGTTTTTTCTTTTCGTTATCTCAACCTTTCATAATATCTTGCGCCTACTTTTAGAATAGACTTTGCTGTTGACCTAGGCTCCGTGTATTCCACACTTTTTATTTTTCTGCCCCTCTTTGTGTCAATTACCGTCCCTTTTCCGCACCACCTTCTTCCCCCCCCCACCCCCGCCAACCTCAAAAAGAAAAAATGGGAGAGAAAAAATTTACAAGTTACACAAAACTGAAATGGGAACGAAGGAGGTTCCAAACTTTTGCAGCCGTTTCCAATGCGGGTTGGCTAAATCTCTGTATGTAATTGGTCCAATAAAACAGGTCCAAAAGTAATAGATTTAAAAAACAACTACAAATAAAAAAAATGACAGCTGCAAATGCAATTATAAATCAAAGATAGAAATTAGAATGAAGATGAAAATTTAGAATGAAGATGAAAATTTAGAATGAAAAATTAAAAAAGAGTATTTGTAACTCAGTGTAGTAAGTCCATCATTTAAAAAAAATTATTTGTAATATTCACAATTTTTCAGGAGCTTTGCTCTTCCAATCACTATAAACATTCTCCTTATACTTTCTGCAATACTCAAATGCTCCCTCTATTGCACAATAAATTAATTGATTTGAAAATTCAGCTTTATGTTTCCAATTTTTCACAACTTCGGTGAGCAGTGGAAGAATATTTTTTAACACACCTCTAATATAAATGATATCCACCGTAATATCTGCTCGAGAGAATGACAAAGTGAGAACATCTTCTTGTGCAATACGATCATCATAATCCACTTGCCAATGAGATATCCCATTAGGAAGAATGAGATTATTACCAACACATTTGTGATCTGCGTCGCCACTCCAGCTCAAAACATCAATGTCAAAATCAGTGCTGCTTGAGACTTGGGTTAATGCAAAAGTGTTCTTGACCCTAGCTAGTGTGACAATATGTGGACGGTAAAGCTTCTCACCGCACCCACAACGTCGTAATGCCGTGCGTGGCACGCCAATCCATACCTCATCTACTTGACTTTTAGCTAATTGTTTTGAAAAATTTGCCCATATAGACTTTTTAATTTTCCTCATACTTGAGTAATTGTTTTCCAAATTCTCATCAAGAAATTGAGTAATGCTCATGAGCTGGGTCCCACCGCGTAATTGACTAATATTTGGTGAATCGGTTAGCTGAAAAGTCCACTCACAAAGATCACTTTCAAATGAACATTTCAAGATTCGTAAATCCTTATATTGGTAAATAAAATAGATATGCTCATCTTTCCCACTTTGAAGTCTATCTGTATAACTTATAAACGGACTCCAGTTTTTCTCAGTTTTAGTTCGCTTCCCGTTGGGCAACATGAGCTCTTTTGTTTTAATGTATTGGTGTTCCTTGTTTTTGGTATCAGTGGGGTCAACGTTGCCTTTACCCGTTTGTGTCCTCCATAACCAACCTAAATACATACTTCTGTAAAATTCGGCCACTTCCACTTCTTCAAAATTTATTTCCCCAGTAGCTTTTGTTTCACTTTTGTCGTTTGGCTTCTTTATACGCGCTATTGTTTTGTGAAACAAGTTGTAGTTGATGATTGGCTCTTCAAACCCTAAAGAGTTCTTAACTAGTATAAGACGAGGATCTTCACTACCATAAAACACCGGTCTGTGACGTTTTGTATTATAATAAATTGGAACAAAGGCAAATGAAGGGTACAGCATAATTTTGTAGGTTATACTTTTCGACTGCTTTGTCAAAATCTTTCTCTTTTCTTTTTGCTCTACAACAGGAACTATTAGTTCTGCATTTTCCAACTCTTGCCAATGTTGGTCAAAAATTTGAACATACGTTAATGAGACTACCGGCCTGTCCTTATCACCAGTCTTTGAGTAAACAATTCGCGAAGTTAATAAATGCACTCCATACTCTCGAAGCCAAACTGAGCTTCCAATTAACTGAAACCAATGCTCTGCAATAGTGTCGTCGTCTAATTGCAGAGTCAAGTCTGGAATCAATTGTTCTAACTCGCGATAATAAGTGCTATTAGAGTTTACAAACTGCCGCAAGATCTTGCGCAAGTCGCAGTTTCTATTTTCCGCTTCGCTGACTTTCACATCAATTGTTCTAACAATCAGCTCGCACTTCATTTTGTCCTGTGTTTTCTCATGACTATTCTCTCTACTTCTTAAAACTTCTCCTTTTGTCTCATAGATATCAAATGTATGGTGCTTAAACTCTAAATCGGGAATTATTGGATTCTCTGGTACATTAACAATAATTGAATCCCGTGCAGTAAGTTTTGAGTTAAAGTATTTGTTGTAGTACAATTTTGCTTCCTTCTTCAGTGTCAGAAACGACAGTGGAAAGATTATCAGCTTCCCTGCAGTGTAAAAGCTTGCTTTTCGTTGCGGTTGAGGATCTGAAATTTTTGTTTCATATAGCCTTAATGCAAAGTATGTTTCAATAATCAAGACTATAACCACGCAACAAAGTGAGATTATTACTGGGCGACCTGGTCTTTTCCTTGAAATAGTATACATTGCACGTGCAATAATTGATGGGTTGAGAAAAACTTATCTAGTTTTGGTTCTTCTTAAGCTCAGGATTTTTTTCCACAATAAAAGTTACTTAGACCTTTATGTTCCATGTTTGTTTTGTTGATTATTTTGACAAAAGTTCTCTTTAAAAAAACAGCCCTGTATACCTTTTCATTACAATATGCAGAGTAATATATCTATCAGACGTATAGATACCAAAATAATAAATAATAATTGGCAAATAATAAAAAAAACCCTTATTTTCTAGTAGAAGACGCCACGACTCACATTTAATTCAAAACATTGTTGCTGTTCATTTCCTCTTTCAAAACATACTAGTGGTTCTTATTATTTAATCTGTAGTCGTTCTCAGGTAATTAAAAACAAAAAAAAATCATAAATAAATGTTGTCACATCTAACAAAGAGAAAGAAAATATTTTCAAAGAAGGAAACAAAAATTGGCATAATTATACACCAAGCTGACATGACGATTTAACATTTATTTTTTTTACTTCTCCCACTGCTAACAACCCCGTCTTACACATTTGCAAAATAAAAGTACCGATATATATGCATATGTATGTGTGGACTTGTCTTTTTGTACAAATGCATATCTATGTAGGTATATATATAAATATATTTGTGTGTATGTACGTATGCACAAAGTCATAGCGCTGACTTTACTGCTGATTGACGTGTACTTCATTAAGCACGTATAAGAATCCACGATAAAAAATCAGCACAGAAAAGCATCTTTGATGATGTTTCTACGTCATTTCCAGAAAAAAAAAAAAAAACTTATTTTAGCATTTACGTTAATTAAATCTGCAACCCTTCTATTTTGTTTGTAACCCCTTGCTCTTCTTTAGCTGTCTTATCCTGTTTCTCATAAATAGCTTCAGCGGCTGCAGCGGCATCGGCAACTCTATCGCCCAAAGCTGTGAATGAGTTCAGCTTTTCCAGCGCTTTGTTGTTCTTCTCTAAATCGTGCAATTTCAGTGTATTTGGACGAATATTCTCAATTTTATCATTATTGGCTGTGCGGTTGCTGTTGCTGCCTCGTGTAGACTGATTACTTTCACTTTTGCTGCCAGTTACTTCCGCATTACCACCGGAATCCTCGACCTTTCTGTCTAAAATATTATTCTTGTCTTCACCTTCATCGCCATCATCAAAGCTACTTTCTCCCTCATCTTCGTCCTCATCTTCATCTTCGTCTTCGTCTTCATACTCCTCTTCGTCGTCTACATAGTCTGCATCTTCATCCTCGTCGTAATCATCTTCATCGTAATCTTCATCGGTATCATAATCTTCATCATCTTCCGTGAAATCCTCCTCATCGATATTGGTGGCATCTTCAAGATACTCGTCTTCGTCGTCGTCGTCGTCGTCGTCGTCGTCACCATTCTTGGTATTGCTATTGCCAGTATTGTGATTATTACCAGTTTTGTTGTTTTCTTCATTATCTTTTTCTTGCCTTCTCTTGCCAAACTTCATAAAATTTTTCAACGGTGATGCAAAAGTTGATGATGAGGAAGGCCGTTCCGAAGAAGTACTTGATGAGTTTGTAACTACTTTTTGAAGCAAGTCTGGGTTATCCTTGTGCGCCGTGGTATTGTCATTCTTGTTATGTGAAAGCTTGGAAAGTTTTTCATTCTTCTTGAAGTTTTTATTCTTCTGTTTGTCAAGCTCCTCGTCGCTATCCTCCAATTCACTTGCACTTAAATCATCAAAATCAAGTGGAGTTTTCCAATAATTAACATCATTGTATCTCTCATCGGTCTTGTATTCTTCCATAAAACTTCTTGGAGACCCTGGTGATCTTGGCGATCCGGGTGATCCTGGTGATCCTGGTCCTGGCAGATATCCTGATCTGATGGACCTTGCATCTCCGTAATTCGCAGTATCGTGATTCTGCATATATTCTGACCATTGTGCGTTATTCCAATAATTAGATATCGAACTAACCTCTTTAATTGGTGGAAAAAAATGATCGACTAATTCACCAATGTGAAGGTAGGATGATTTGTAACCCGCCAATTCTAAAAGCTCCATATGCACTTCGCCATTGGGATTAATAGTGAAAATTCGATGACTTGGGATATGAACAGATCTATAACTAATAGCATCAGTAATTCTATTTCCAAATCCGGCATAGAAAGGAGTCTGCCTATTATCTTCGTCATCTGTATCGGCATCATTTTCAGTGTTTTCAAAATACAAATTTCTAATATCCGATAAACAAGCCATCTTGAAAACCTCGGGTTTCTTCAATACGACTTCTCTTTTGAGAGCAGCAAATGTACGATCGGGACTGAGAATAACCGGTCCAGACGGTAGCTTAATGCCATCTTGGCTAACGCCTTGTAAATATTGTCGTGTTGAATCGGATTGTCCCAATGACCTAGCTGTTAAATAAACAATGTGATACCCGTTTTGTTTAATTTCTTGGAAAAGACTTGCGACACCCGGATGAGTCCAGTCTCTTCCAATAAGATTTAGTACATGGCCTAATGCATCCGACTTAGTGATTGTACCATCTATATCGGAAATAACAATTGGCGTTGTCGATTTCCAAAGGAACAAATTTGCAGATACTTGCGAATTGCCTTCTCTCGATTTGAATTTTATGGAGTTCTCACCATAATGCAAATTCATCTTTGATAATTGATCAGACGTAAGCCTCAATGTCTTGAAATAAATCTTGTCGCTTTTCATGGAAGAGTCTTGAGTAGATGAAGACGAAGTGGTTAACACAGTACTTAGAGTGGTAGCTGTAGTTGGACTACTTGGTCCACCAGGTCCACCAGGTCCACCAAGTCCACCAAGTCCACCAGCTTCACCAGCTTCGCCAGCTTCCCCGGAGTCCCCAATTTCCCCAGGTCCACTAAGACCACTTGAACCACTTGGGCTTTCAACTGCAGCAGGGATTTGTGCCTCTTCAGTACTGCCTGTATCTGGATCAGTAACATTTGAAATTCTGATATTCCCATTTTCGTCCTTTGTAATCAACTGATCCCATGCTTTCATTGCACCATCATTTGTGGTATTTTCGCCATCAACTTCTTGCATAAAAATTTTTTTAAATAGTTCGCCAGAATTGTCTATATTCTTCTGTGAGTTGGCTTTGTATCCATCCATATCGATCAACATATCTCCATTAACATCTAATTTTGTTGGGATATTCAATTTTTTGGTCAACTTTCTAGCATTCTCCATAACTAATCTAGCTTTCTGCGACGGACTCTGCGGTCTTGCTGGGCTTGGTAAATCACTCAATTTAATCTTCTCGTTAAGATCAAGTTCATCCGGCTCCTGATCACTGCCTGCCGGAGAACTACCTGGTGATGATACAGGTGAAAGCACTGGTGATGTCAAGACGCTTTGCGACAACAAATGGTCACTATCATCTGCTTCAAAAACAAAATGTGCCTCTCCACCTTCACCTAACTTCATTGGTAAATTTGTCTTTACATCATTCACGTACAAGTCAATTTTCTTTTGCGACGGTTTCGAGATTTGAAATACACCAAATCGAACGTGCCATGGGGAAGTATGGAGTGTACCATCAGGATGTTCAATAACAATCACGTCTATTGCGCCAGATAAGGTTGCAGGGTTGAGTGAGTTCCACTGGTTGTATACATATCCGCCAACTTTTCCAACGTACTGCATATTTTAATATAGATGGAACAAGTGTGCGTGTGTGTGTGTGTGTGTGTGTGAAAATGTGAGAATGTAGACTTGTGAAATCAAAGAACTGAGTAGTTGGGGAATTGAAAAGATTGAGTGGGAAATTGAGCAATTAAACAATTGAATACACAATGTGACAAGTAGATTTTTTGTTCATAAAAATGGTTGATGAAAATGCTAGGGGCAATAATATTTGGAGCAAGCACGGAGTTGATCTAAAAAAAAGGTATAAAGCGAAGAAAAAACAAAAGGCGGAGAATGTATTGAAGAATAGAAAAGAATATAGAAAGAAAAGAAAAAAAGTCACAAGAGAGTGCTACCACCTGGATTGATATACAAATCCGAACCCCTCAATGAACACTGTCCATCATTTAGCCGAGTGATCCAAGAGTAAAGGATACATGCTAGAAAGTGGGATCACAGCAAGTGTAACGAAAAAGCTTGGGCATTGCGGGTAAACTAAACACACACACGCATATTAAAATATATATATATATGTATATTAAAAAAAAAAATAGAAAGACGAATGTCACGATAAATTATAAAAAAACAAGGTAAATAAAGAATACAAGATACTCATTCTAAAATAATACTATTTTGGAATCACTCGCAATTTCAACCGAATGAACCCTCGCTCAACACATCTAAGAACGAATTGTTACTGGATCAAGAGAGCTGGCAATGTTACATTGGTGCATCAACCTTCTCTCGTCTTGCCCATCTGTTCCCAATCCTTTAAACTCGCCAGTGACCGAATGCCACACCCCGCGATTGTAGAATAAAACCAAATCTCCTTGTTTCCAAGAGTGTGCAAGCACATTCTCTGGTGCAATGGCTGGTCTCATTAATTTATGCACTTTGGCTCTGGCATCTTTTAAATCCAATGTTTCAACACTTCCATCTGGCTTCTTGGTGTGGAGTTTGAATAGACAACATCCATGTACCTGCAAATGATGTTCTTTTGTCTCTGGGTTGGTCCAGACCATGGGCAATTTCTTCACTTTCAGCTCTTCCCAATCGGGCAAATCATCAAACGACATTTCTTTATCCTCAGAGACCATAGTCAATCCATCCGCAGTGGCTCTTGCTGGCGAAATGAAAATATATGGGTGTGGTGCATACTCAACAGTTGTATTTAATACAAACTCTTTGTCTTCTTCACTCAAGTTCTTAAAAGCTTGTGCGCCGCTAACAAAACAAGTAGCTCCCTGGGTCAACTTCAACTCGGACCCGTCATCCTCATACTTGATTGTTTGATATTGAGTAGCTGGAGGCACCTTAATACCGAGTAATGTTGTAACCATTGGCGGCGACAAGTCATACAATGCGCTATCAATGTGCCATCTGTAAAATCTTGTTTGTTTCTTTTCCTTAATTTCTTCCTCGGTCAATGGTGTATGGTGGAAGGTGGTGTGTGATGGGTGTGTAAGGTTGATTGCTTCTCCATTTTCATTTCCTTGGTCGTCTGCTTCAAATCTGCCTTGTCCCAATATTTGTACTTGAGGCTGATTCTTCACAGAGCATCCATCTTTTTTCAACACCGACTTATCATGTCTAAACTCCTTACCGTGTCCATAATTTGCACCAGCTTCCTCTTTAGGTTCTGGAATACTTGGATCAAACTGTTTGGTCAAAATGTATTGAGATTTTGGCAACAACTCGGCTTGATCTGGAATCACAACCACCAAGTGCAGAAGTACTGCCTTCTTCAACTCCTTAAAGTCTTCATCGTTCAAGTAGGCAGGGTCGTTTTTGCAGTATTCTGGTAATTGCACAGTACAACCAAATGGAGTACCAGATAAAGGCGTAACAACAATTGTATCTTTGTGCATATTTTTGAGTTTTGGTAATTAGTATTAAAGATTTTTAAATTAATCGATTGGTGAGTGTAGTGATAAAGAATTCAAAAAAAAAAAAAGAAAAAAAGAAAGGAAAGGGACCTTTGCAATAAAACAAATTGGGTGAATTTCTTCATCCTTTTATAGACCAAAAATCCTCTTATTGATTAATAAAAAATACTCCGCATTTTATCGTTATCAAAATTTAAAAACCAAAATTAATGATAAAGAAGAAGAACATAGCAAGGAGATTAGAGAGTAAGAGAAAATGCGTCTGTGTTTTTGTCAGTGTTTGTATCTGTGTTTGTGTCTGTGTTTGTGTCTGTAAATGCGTATGTTTTATTTGTGCGTAATAATTTGTTTAATTGTTTCCTTCCTTTTCTTTTAATTCTCAATGCATGAATTTTAGATAACGGGGTATATCAGAAATAGGAAAACGCCGACGGACTAAAGAACTCTTCCGTCGGAACAGAATGGTTTGAGGTGTGCGCAAGGTACAAACAACGGAAAACTGAAATATTTGTGAAACATAACCTGTGTTTGAGACCTTCCCGAACTGACTTCATTAAGAAGATAACCACGGAAGTTGTTCAATAAAAACATTTATTTCATTATGAGCGGGCATTCCCGTGAAATATCAGCAATTTGCACCTACAAATATTGGAGCCTTCATCTTATCTACTTTACAAATTCTTTACTTCTGTAAAGGAAACACATTTGTCTTAATTTGACTCAAACCTGTCTCTGGTCCCACTCAATCCCGTCTGTGATCACTCCTTTTCCTTTTTTCTGTTCTCACCCCCCTCTCACACCCACACATACACACACACAAACAAGAATCGAATACAAAAATTTTTGTTTTCATAGCTTCTTGATCTCGTTCTGTGATCTCGTTCCTTGTTCTTCGTTCTTTGTTCTTTGTTCTTTGTTCTTCGTTTTTTGTTCTTTGTTTTTTGTTCTTTTTCTCATTTTTATTAAGTAATCTGTTCTCTCTCGATCTTTCGCACACAGACGAAATACTTTTCTCTTCCTTTTTTAATTATTTCTCACTCTGCTTCTCTTTCACTCATTCTAGTCTTTGATCACCAATAACATTCGTCAATTTTCTTTTTTTTTTAATATGGGACATTACGTCACACTTGCAACTTGTAACCTTAATCAATGGGCATTGGATTTTGAAGGTAACCGTGATCGTATTATTCAAAGTATTGTTGAAGCAAAAGCTCAAGGAGCAAAATTGAGAGTCGGTCCTGAACTAGAGATTTGCGGTTACGGTTGCTTAGATCATTTCGCGGAAAATGATTTGTATCAACACAGTTGGGAAGTTTATGGAGAGATCTTGAAGAATACAGAAACGCATGGTATTATTTTGGATATCGGTATCCCCGTAATTCACAAATCAATTAAATACAATTGTAGAGTCATTTCCTACAACGGTGAAATCTTGTTGATTAGACCAAAATTGTATCTTGCAAATGACGGAAACTATAGGGAAATGAGATATTTCACTCCCTGGAACAGACCCAAGTACTATGAAGAACACCAATTGCCCAAAAATATCAGCAAAATTAATGGCCAAACTAGAGTCACTTTCGGAGACTGCATTATTGAAACGCTCGACACCAAATTGGGGTGTGAGACTTGCGAAGAATTGTTTACACCTCAATCACCACATATTGCAATGGGCTTGGACGGTGTTGAAATCTTTACAAATTCTAGTGGTTCCCATCATGAATTGAGAAAATTAGACACTAGGTTGCAATTGATAACCGAAGCTACAAAGAAATGTGGTGGTGTTTACTTGTACGCCAACCAAAGGGGTTGTGATGGCGATCGTCTTTATTACGATGGTTGTGCTTGTATAGTGGTTAATGGTGAAGTTTTGGCACAAGCCTCCCAGTTTTCGCTCAAGGATGTGGAAGTTATAAGTGCAACAATTGATTTGGACGATGTCCGATCCTACAGAAACCAGAAATCTGCCGGAATTCAAGCTGTCAACCAGGACAAGACATATAAGATTATCGAGTGTTTAACAGAATTATCACCAAGCGAGGACGTTTATGATACTTCGGTTGTACCAACAAGACCACAGAAAATTAGATATCACCTTCCAGAGGAAGAGATTGCGTATGGACCTGCGTGTTGGCTTTGGGATTATTTGCGTCGATCCAAATGTGGAGGTTATTTCCTTCCCTTGAGTGGTGGTATTGATTCTTGTGCTACTGCAACGATTGTACATCTGATGTGCAGATTGGTCGTCGAGTCTAAAGATGAACAGGTTTTGCAAGACGTGAGAGCTTTAGTTCGCGATGAAACATTTACACCAGCAACACCGCAAGAGCTTGCTGGTAAGTTATTTTGTACATGCTTCATGGGAACTGAAAACTCTTCTACTGAAACCAGATCAAGAGCAAAAGAGTTGGCTGAAAAAATAGGTGCCTATCATGTTGATCTCAATATGGACAACTTAGTCTCTTCAGTTGTTTCACTTTTCGAGGTTGCCACTGGTAAAAAACCAATTTTCAAAATATTTGGTGGATCTCAAACTGAAAACCTTGCACTCCAGAATATTCAAGCCAGATTGCGAATGGTTTTAAGTTACTTGTTTGCACAATTGTTGCCTTGGACACGAGGTTTACCTGTCCCTGGTTTGTTAGTATTGGGCAGTGCAAATGTCGACGAATGTTTACGTGGATACTTGACCAAATATGATTGCTCGTCAGCAGACATTAATCCCATCGGTGGGATTTCAAAAACTGATTTGAAAAGATTTATTGCTTGGGCGGAGACTAATTTCGATATGCCAATCTTGCACGACTTCTTGACGGCCACACCAACTGCAGAGTTGGAACCAATTACCAAAGATTATGTGCAAAGTGACGAGATCGATATGGGAATGACATATGATGAGCTCTCTAGATTTGGAAGGTTGAGAAAAGTAGAAAAGTGTGGTCCATTGGCCATGTTTATCAAATTGTACCACGAATGGTCACAGCCCCCATACAATCTTACTGCAAAGCAAGTGGCAGAGAAAGTGAAACGCTTTTGGTTTTTTTATGCCATTAATAGGCACAAAATGACGACAATGACGCCAGCTTACCATGCCGAGCAATATTCACCTGACGACAATAGATTCGATTTGCGTCCATTCCTAATTAACCCACGATTCCCTTTTGCAAGTAAGAAAATAGACAAAATGGTTGAAAAAATAGAAGAACGTCAAAAGGAAATCGAAAAGAATAATTTGAGTGTTGACTAATAAACGAAAATTGCGAAAAGATTGAGAAGGCAAAAGGTGGTAGAAAATGGTAGAAAAGTGGTAGAAAAGTGGTAGAAAATGGTGGATTACGGTTGAAGTTTCCAAACAAGGAGCTTGATACTCAAGACATTCATTTTTAGATTCATCTTTTTATATACTTATCAATTTATAGAATTATCCCTTTACGTAATCATCATGTTTAGATTTATCTTTTTACATACTCAACATTTATAGATTAATCGGTTTTCAAAAAACCAAAGTTATTATTGATTAATGTTTCCTCCCCACTTTGGAACAAATCCCATCTCTTGCGCCATGAACTTCTCAGGTTCGACTGTTTTCCTAATATAATCGATAATACACGTAGCAACCTGTTGCGGTACATCTTCATGGACAAAATGGCCAACATCGCTTTTATGTCCGAAAACAACCAATTGATACTTTCCTTGCATCTGGCCAATCATTAGTGGCTTGTCTAGCGTTTCGTGAGTAGACAATATTAACAATTTGGCGCCACTAAAGTCAAGAAAGTTTTGGGACAAGTTTAGAAACCAAGTTTGCCAAAATGGTGCAGTAGATTTCAAATCAGCTTTCCATGTCAATGAGTCAAGATGTAAAAGGTCTGGAACGGAAATTTTGGCAGAATCTTTGTTATGTAACAATGATTGTAAATGCCAGTCAACGGCCATACTTATTGAAGGGAAACTTGGTGGAATACGATCAAGAAATTTGGGCATGTTGTTTAGTGACGTGACTGCTGTCTCCTCAACAATGTCCAATAAAACAAGTCCCTTAATAAAATCAGCATTGGGAAAACTTCTTGCGAGTTTTGCCAACACGGCACCACCTAAAGAATGGCCCAAAAGAAACACGGACTGGAAGTTGTTTCGAACCAATGCCTCTTCCAAAAGTTCCCTTGCATCCAGTACAAGTGATATTAAAGAATAATCTATCTGCGGCAGTGAATCCCCGTGCCCTCGCATGTCAAATAAAAATAAGCTTATGGTATCATCTTCATCGTTATTCTCGTCCTTGTTGTTGGCGTTGGTGCTCGAGTTAAAGTGGTTCTTGTCGTTTTTGCCTTTTGTAATGTACTGTGCTAGTTGAGCAAATGTCATAGATGAGGAGCCTGCTCCATGATGACAGAATAATAATACTTTGGGGTTTTTGGCTATTCTTTGGTATATCTTGAACTGCCGATTGTTTTTATAAATAATTTCATGCTCAAAAAACGATTCCTTGACTTCTTTATAACGACTGATAATTTCAATGTCTTCTGCTTTTCCCTTACAGTTGTTGCCGTTGTTGTTGTTGCTAATGCCCAGTCTCCGGTTCCGGTGCAGACCCAAGCCAATGTTTTCCTCTGTATGGTCTTTTAAACTGAATATATTTGCCTCTTTGGGTATTCCATTTGTTCCTTCATCAGCTAGCAGACCCAAACCAAGAGTCGCTTCTTTTTCCCGAATCTTTCGTAAGAATGCTTTATGCAAATCTGACATTTCTCTTTGCCGGGGAATATTGATTAGTCCTATGAAGCAGACGAGGTTGTTGCGGAAGGAAATCTAAAGAGTAAGTTTATAAAAATAAATTAAACATTAATATAAAAATATATATAAAAATAAAAATAAAAACATATAATTAAAGTGTGCAATTAAAAATTTAAAGTAAAAAATTAATAAAGAAAACAGGAGCACCACCTACAATATACTTCCAGCTTGTAGATGTAGATTTATAGGTTTTGCAAGTTTTATCAAATTCTATCAAAATTTTTTTTTTTGCACACTCAGTCCACGACACGCTAATTTAACAGCACATGGCGCCTGACCTATCGCAGCATTTCAAGTTTATGGCAGTAGCCTTATTCGTTGGATACAAAGCGCTCTTGAAGAATGAAACTCCTGTGGCGTGTGTGGTAACTCGCGGTTGCCAGATTATAAGCATTGGTTACAATCACACCAACATTACTTTAAACGGTACTAAGCATGCAGAGTTCATTGCGCTAGGCAGACTAAAAGAGCCTGTAGATTACAAGAATTTGACATTGTATGTTACGGTAGAGCCGTGTATCATGTGCGCCTCATACTTGCGCCAACTAGGTCTCAAAAATGTCATATATGGGTGTGGTAATGACCGTTTTGGTGGAGCTGGAACGATCTTACCACTACACAATGATCCAAAACTTCCGCATAAACCATTGACGTGTATAGATGGAATTTGCAGAACAGAGGCTATACAATTGTTACGAAATTTTTACATTCAAGAAAACGAATCAGCACCAACCCCAAAGCTAAAAAAGAACAAAGATATAGATGACAAGGTGTTCCCGCCTAATATCAATCCACATTTAGATGAGTATCCCGAATTTTATGGTGAAGCCCGTATCAAACGAAAGGACACAGAGTTAACTCCAATAGTTGGTAAAGGGTACAACGTGTCTGAGTTTCTTAACCTTGAAGAATTGAAAAAAGTTCCGCATTTGGAGGAGGAATTGGGCAGTGTAACAAATGATCAAGTGGCTGATTTTGAAGCATTATTTTATGATATAAATGAATCAGGACATGTGTTGTATGAGCAACACGTTGAAAAGTATGATTCCAAAAGGCGAAAGCTTAGCTTGGATAGCCAATAAGATAATACCTTGGTGAATACTATAGTCATTGATCTCAATTTGGTGTGTGACTTCTTACCATCTTTTATTTTTCTGTCCATCTCTTTCTCTCTCTCTTTTCCTCTCTCTCTTTTCCTCTCTCTCTTTTCCTCTCTCTCTTTTCCTCTCTCTCTTTCTCTCTCTCTCTTTTTTTCTCTCTCTCTTGCTCCATGTCTCGCTCTCTCTCTGTCTCTCCATAGTTTCCGCGTTGATTCTATAAAAATCAAATATTTCAATTGCGCGTTAGACATCTTCTTTCGTAAACCCATACTTTACTCACCAGTGCACAGCAACTTACATAATGAATGATTCAGATGATGAATATGTGTCCGGTACTGGTGGTGAGACTAAATCGCCATCTTCGCGTTTATCATCAACTACTCCGGGTTCTGCGTCAGGCCTTAAAGATGGTATCTCTGCAAGAACAAGGTCCAGAGGAGGCGAAATCAGTGATTTGAAGAAAGCAAACGGGTATGCATGGGAAGACGAGTACCAAAGATCATGGGATATTGTCAAAGACGATGAATGGGGAAATGGATCATTTGAAGCAATGGTGCAGTCCATTATTGAAAACAGAAAAAAGAAAATCATGAAAAATCCTAGTGTTCCATATCAAAGAGGAATCATTAGAACATTGGTTATAGCTATTGACGGCTCCCAGGCTATGGCTGAGAAAGATCTTAGACCAACTAGACTCTCAATGACTCTTAACTATTTACAAGAGTTTGTGGTGGAGTTTTTTGATCAAAATCCAATATCCCAAATTGGAATTGTACTAATGAGAAATGGTGTTGCAAATTTAGTTAGTGAAGTAAGTGGACTGCCGCAATACCATATAGACAAGCTTAGGCAATTGAAAGCACGACAGCATAATAAGTTTGAGCCAAAGGGAGACCCTTCTTTGCAGAATACTTTGGAAATGGCACGCTCGTTGCTAAAATTTAACTTTGGAACATCGTCAAATAATACGAAAAACTCCAAAGAAATACTTGTTGTGTTAGGCTCTTTGTTCACTAGTGACCCGGGAAACATTCATAAGACCATAGAAGGGCTCGTCAAAGACGAAATCAAAGTAAGAGTCATTGGGCTCTCAGCACAAGTTGCTATTTGCCAAGAACTAGTCAATAGAACAAATCACGAGCCAAAGAATACAATGTCGAAGAATTACGGTGTCATCATGAATGAATATCATTTCAAAGAACTACTTATGGATTGTGTCACGCCGCTACCATTGACAGAAGAGTTCCGTAAACCAACAGAGTCAACAAACCAAGGAGGCACTGCTGGGGTTCCAGTAATTAAAATGGGGTTCCCTTCGAAAGCTCAGCCTAATGTAACGTCGGCTATAGGCAATACTGAGTTTACAGTGGAGTTCCCCAATCTCAATGCTTCCTATCCGACGCAGGGCTCTGCGGAGTCTAAAGACGTTATTGAAGTGAGTAACAACAGTTTGCGACAATCAGCTAGCTTGATAATTGGTTATCGTTGTCCACAATGCAAGAGCAAGGTTTGCAATTTACCTACAATCTGTCCCGTTTGTGGTTTGATGCTTATTTTATCAACACATTTGGCACGATCGTACCACCACTTGGTTCCCTTGGCTCCTTATGTAGAGGTGGAAGTTAAAAGTGCTTACGACAGTGAAGAGTGTTATGGTTGTCAGCTCCGGTTCCCCAAAGGTGTAGACCTTAAAGTAGAAAAGAAGAGTTTGGATTCAATGATAAGCTCGCGGTATAAATGTCCAAAATGCAAAAAAGATTTTTGCATAAACTGTGATGTTTTCGTCCATGAAGTATTACACAACTGTCCTGGTTGTGAAAATGGGATTTAAATAGAATACAGATAATGTATGTGCATTATAAATTTTTTTTGTTATTGTTTCTACCACTTCCCAACTTTCTTTTTTATTTTCTTTTTTTTTTTTTTGCTTCTTTTCCTCCGCTCTTCTATAGAATCAAGCAAATTGCTTTAAAACTAAATTAAAGTACTAAAAAGTCTAAGTATATATAAAAATAAAAGTATCAAGATCCACTGCCCCAAGTACTATTGTTACCTCCTTTCTTTCCCCAGGTTGAACTACCACCACGGCCCCATTCTGACGTACCCCCATTATTTCCCCACGAGGAAGTATTTCCTTTAGACGCACTACCACCCCAAGTCGACCCGTTACCTTTATTTCCTCCCCAAACAGATCCACTATTTTTGCTAGCACCGCCCCAAGTTGAGCCTGCTCCGCTTCTGGCGCCACCCCATGTAGAAGCATTTCCTCCTGTGTTCCAAGAAGATGCACCGCCATTGCCACCAATGTTGCTGTTATTATTATTATTATTGTTGTTGTTGTTGTTGTTATTGTTATTGTTAATGCTACTGCCGCCATTCCATGCTGAAGCTCCACCCCAACTTGAAGCTCCACCGCTTCCATAATTTCCCAGTGCTGGAGTCTTACCTCCGCCCCCGTTCCATGCTGAAGCTCCACCTCTGCCCCATGCCGTAGCTCCGCCGCTGAAAGCAGGTGTAGCACCTCCATTCCAAGCAGATCTGCCACCAACGGCGCTCGGTATACCAGATCCCATTGGACGTGGATACAGTCCCGACTGGTCGCTACTGCTTCCTCCACCAATAAATTTCAAATATGGAATAGCTTCGCCCCTAATAAGAACCAGTAAATCCTTTTTAGGAACCTTCACCTTTTTACTCTTTGTGTGCAATTCGACTCTCGCATAAACATCATCAGCTTCAGATACTTTACCTTTAAGGCCTTTGTAGCTTCCAACTGTAATTGCAACGTCCTTGTACAATAGTTTATCTCTTCCGCCTGCACGCGTTTTAAGACCCTGCATAGCGAGATTTTCTGGAGCCTTGATGTTGGGATTCATGCTTGTGAGATCTGGACCAAAACTCTTCGAAACCATTGAGTCCTTTGTGGAAACAGTACTGACACCCATTCGGTTTGCAACAAAGATACCCAAATTTTCAATAATGTCATTGGACTTAACAAACAACGTATTTTTGTAAATATGGAGAATTACACCTTCTCTTCCCTTCTCGCCACTCGACTCTTTAACAGTATCTCCCACTTTTATAGTGAAACCGTTTCTATCTGTAGCAATCTGCTCTCGGCGACTTTGCTTCACTTTGGAGGCAATTGCTGAGGGTCTAACGTCAATTAGTCTTCCATCTGAAGTAAGCACCTCAAAAATGTTACTTTCTGCTTTGACAATCACACCTACAGTGGCAGCACTCAACTCAACAAGGTCCTTGATGTCGTACTTTGAAGCACCGGAACCTACTCTCTTTTCTACAGTAGATGATGCATCAGTTGCCTTGACTAAATAGTTCGCAAACACCTTGACGTCCTCCTTGCTCTGGTCACTGACAAGAAGTACTGAATCACCTTCAATTTTGATGACTAAACCAGTTTCATCAGAATGTTTTCCTTCCACAATACGAACGTGGTCACCTTCATCGAAGATCTTTCGAAGATCGCTAGGCGGAATTGTAAGCCTTTTGTTGATAAACTGGGGATCACTACTGTTGGTAACTTTGATTATGATTTCACGCAACGATGCTTCCACCACTGTACCCACTGTCTTTGCTTGTTCCCCTCTACGCACCTCAACTTTGTCCCCTGGCTGAAATGGTGTCGATTGCGAAGTCTCGCCTGAACTTTTGTTTCTCATTGAGTCAACGATTTGTTTCAAATCCAAAGCATCTTCATTGCTTCCAGCCTGAAATTTTTCGAGCTCTCCCAAGGTTGGCTGAACATCTTGTGTTTGGATATATTGAAGTTTGAAATCTTTGTACAAGTACCCGTCAACATACTCCTCGCCCTTGTAAACGTAAACCCTTGCACCTTTTTGTTGCAAATTCAACCCATCAAACATCTTTGCAGCTTGTGGGTCAAATCTCTGAGGTGGTGGTTTAAGTCTCAGTTTGATGACTCTGCCATCTTCATCTACTTCGTCATTTCTTCCATAATCAAGTCTGGGCACCACTTTACATCTCACGTCTAAACCATTCTCGGACAAGTTATCCACGATAGCAAGATCACCTTTGTATTTACCTCTAGCAATCCTGACATAAACACCGGGTTTCAATTCCACATCAGAAGATTTAACTTGCTTCAAAAGATCTGGATACTCCTTAACTGAGACCAACAACTTATCTCTAGTATAAATGTTTACCATACCTTGCAACGCCTTGTCAATTGCATCTGGACGCTTGGCTTCGATATAAACGTAACCACGGAAAGAATCTCTTTGGAATACAGTGAGAATGTCCAAAGGAGTATTTTGTCGCTCTAAAGTCCTCTTTTTCTCATACAACTTGCGCACTATTTCTTTCTCCTTTCCTGGAGAGCATCGGATGGCGTAAATCGCAGGATCGTTGATGGAAGGCATCAAAAGCTTCTGTGAAACAACACCGTTGGCAGCAGACTCTCCTCTATAGGCACCATGCGTTTTCTTATACCTCTGTTTCAAAGTCTCTGCCAACTTTTCAGCATCTTGGTCCTCCTCGGCTTGGCGTCGACGATCCATTTCGCGATGTAATCTATCGTCTCCATGTTGGGCTTCTTCGTCGCCATGAGTATGATCATCGCTGATAAATTGTTCCCTAAATATCTCCGCCTCTTCGTCATCCTCCTCGGCATCATCTTCATCCTCGTCATCAACTTCTGCTTCGATATCAAAAAATTGGTTTGCTCCTCTATTTCTTCTTTTCCTTCTATTAGAAACTTCTTCTTCTTCCTCTTCTTCTTCTTCTTCCTCGTCATCATCGTCTTCTTCTTCATCATCATCTTTGTCGTTGTCGTTGTCATTGTCACCATTTTCGTTTCCTTTTTCATTCCCCTCGTTGATATCTTCTTGAACTTCTGCACCTGCCTCTACTTCTTCATCATCATCATCAATATTATTATTATTATTATTATTGGTATTGTTATTGTTGTTATCGTTTTTGTCAATGCCTACAATGGTATCAACTTCGCTCCCAGCTTCTGTCTTAATTTGAGGTCTTTTCACATTACCACGATCAGCTATCCTAGCTCCATCATTTGCTTCTGCATCATCTTGATCATTTTCATCCTCTTCTTCTTCTTCTCTGGGTCGTTTCTGTGGATTAAATTGGTTCTCTTCTGCAAACCTAAATTCCTCGTCAAGATAATCGCTTTTCTCTTGCTTGGGATGCTCTGCAGACATGATGATTAGTTGCGTATGTCAATACTTGAACTAAGATACGTGGAAGAGCAGTGTTGAGAAGGGGAAACTCAGGTGTTTTATTTCATACATGACCATGAATCCCGCATAATTTTGATCAACTTTACGACTTTTTTTTTTGTCCACACTTTCGAGACAACATTTGTCGTGCGCATGTGGTTAAAATTCGAAGATGAAAAACATATACTTATACATATTTATACCTGTCTTCATTTATATATATATTCAAATAGGTGTATACATATGTAAGTAGGTATACTCCTCAGAGCACGTTAAATTTATTCACTTATTTACTGAACTGCTCTTATTCTTATCTATTCCTCTACATAAATGTGAACAAGATAGCCCAAAAGCTTGGTGACGGCTACTACGTGCCATGGCACTAAATCATCCAGAAGTATTGGACAATATTCTTCACATTTAACTTTTTCTGTATTAACAGTTCCAAGAATCTGATTTAGACTCAGTAATTTCCTGTACTGTATAAGAAGTTGCTTCATCAAAACATTCAAGTCCCAATAATTCGAGCAGCTTAAAAGGTTAACCTCAAAAATGAGAAACTCGGCTTTTTTACTGGCTCCGTCATCTTTCGTTACCTTCCTCCTTTTAATCAAATACCCGGTCTTCATGCCACCTCTAGTTGAAGACCCACTGGGTGGCAATTTCAAGCGTGGTATAACTCCGTGGATTTCTTCATCTGTTTCCTTCAATCGCAGATTGGCATCGATGGTTAAAGAATTTCCCTGTGACAATAATCCAGAATTTGGAGTATTGAACTCTTGCGGTGAAAGAAAATTGGAGGGTGCATTGAGAAATTGTTGAGGTGAATGATACATCAATGCATTTGGTGATGTCACTAATGCGCCAGTAGCCGAATTCGCTGCCATACCAGATGGATCAGCAATATCCGCCGTAAAGTTGTTGAAGTTTATCATATCTACTCTATCCAGGGCAGTTTGGGGACTTTGATTAAAAGGCGGGTGCTGTCCATCCGTTTCCTTATCACCAACACCCTTTTCGTTTTCGTCCTTCTCCTTTTCCTTTTCCTTTTCCTTCTCCTCTTCCTCTTCCTCGTCCTGGTTATTTTTTATCCTTTTCTTCTGTCCGTCCTCTTCCACCTCTGTCTCTGCTTTTCCTTTTTCCAACTCTTTATCTTTCTCTTTCATCTTGTCGTGTTTGCTTTCTTCGACTAAAATTCTCGAATGCAGCCCAGTGGAAAGAACAATTAAAGATATGTCTTTAAACTTAGTGCTCAACCTTTTCCAATGCACCAACTCGTCATCGGGTATTGACCCATTAATTCTTGTTAACACTAAGAACTTTCTAGAGCTCAATGATGATGACTTTCTACTCAAACTGTTCAATTGCTTAAATAATTCAGCCGATATGCTCCACATCTCATCAGTTACTGTTGCTAAATCTGTGGGTGTTATTTCACCTTCAAAATCCCTTTTTTGGAAGAACGAGTTTCCTCTAGATGCGGTACTTTGCTCAGGAATGTGCCACGCTTTAACATGTCTAACAAGACCCAATGGGTCTGACCATGCGGCTGCAACCCAAGCTTTATCGAGTGATCTTTCGTATGCCAAATGGACAAAGGAATCTTCGTTTCCGCTGCCACTACTCTTATAAGCTGAATTTAGATACTTGAACTGTAAGCTTTGGGGTGGGTCCCCTGTTAAGGGTGCGAATATCGATCTGGAAAACGCCAAAGAATAATTCTGATTGACACTTTGTTGGATAGATGGACATTCATTGTACATATTCATTGAAATCCGCGAAAGTGCTTGAGTGTTGAGAATCCTGAGTCTGACATCTGATCCTACTCTTTTTACGAGAAATCTTGAAGGGACAATCTTTGTAAAAATTTGAACCAAGGGCATCTGATGAGTCGTCAATGCGACTTGGAAATTTCTCAAGACTTTTGCCAATTGTAGCGTGGAATTATAGTTTTCATCAAAATTGATGACAAACAATAATAAAGGTTGATTAAAGTTAAAGTTATCTGTCTTGTTGATCATGTCCAACTTGATAAGCTCTACCAAGTGCATTAATTTGGAGTTCAACTGAGAATAGTAATCCATAGAGTTTCGATTTGCGCCAGCATCATTTTCAAATTCAAAAAGGCTAACACCTTCTTCAACGGGCTCTAAATCGGGCCGCGTGTCAACAGTTGTTAAGGAAAGCTTTGTAATTTTACCAAAGTTGCACTCTTGATAGTTTGCCACAAGTTTATCCACCAATAATCGAGCATAAGTGTTATCTTTAAGGTTTTTCTTGTTACTGTTGTTGCTAATTCTACTACGTCCATCCTCTGGTCCTAAAAACAATAGTTGAAAATTTTTTCTCAAATCATTTGCTGGTGTAAAGCTCATGTGCTTCCAAAACTTCGTAACCAAAATATTGGAATTAACAGTCTCTTCGTTCTTTCCAACTATAACTTTTACAGCGGGGGTGATGAAAAAGTTTTCTTCGTCAAAATTGGAAACCAGGGACCTCTGCAAATGTTGGTGCCCAGTTTCACTCTGTTTCTGTCCATGTTCTCCTCCTACTGGATCCCCACTTAAGAAATTCCATGTGCTGACTTTTTCATCTGATTCTGACTCGGTTCCAAAGTCTGAGAAAATGAAATCATTATTATCAATAAACAGTTCGCTCTTTTCCGTTTGCTTAATTTGTTCAGCCAAGATATCTTGAACTTTAAGTAAGTAACAGTTTGAGAATACACTTAACACGGCGTCTTCGGGTTTTGCAATTTCCAAAGATTGTACTTTTCTTTGTTTTTGTTTTTGTTGTTGTTGTTGTTTTTGTTGTTGTTGTGATTGTGATATTTTCTCAGTGTCGACGTTTTTAAATTTTTTCAGCATGCACAAATTAAGCTGGTAGTTGTTTAATTCACCCATGTCAAAGACAACGTTATCTGCTAAAATCTGTAAAAGCACTGAAAGATGCTTGTGTTGGACAACTAATTCCGATAAAGAAACTCTCGTCTCCAAATCATTTTGATTATCATCATTCATCGAGAGGGGCAAAGCTGTGTTTTGAAACTTATGAATATTATTTAACAAATATCGATCTGGTAATGAAAAGATGTTTATGCTTCGTAATATCAAAGGTGCATAATTTGATGTCTCACTAAAATTCCGTCTTGTGTTAGCAGTATTATTATTATTGCCATTGCCATTGATGTTGCTGTTGCTGTTATTGTTACTGTTGTTGTTGCTGTTGTTGTTGTTTTGGTGATGGTGGTCGTGGAAATGGTCATCGTCGTCGTTGTCGTTGTCATTGTGGTGCGCATTAATAGCATTTCCCGATGGTGGTGAGGTCATCAGCAATGCTTGACCTGGAAAAGATTCTTGAAGAAAAGGTGTCATTTCCAATGTTGATGTAGGAAGAAATGGGGAGTCAAACCTTGAGTTTTGGCGAAGTGCAACTGTACCTAATGGAGAGGCACCTTGTCCATTACCGGAGTATAGTTGTTGCGCCGTTGAATTCACGCTCTGAGGAATTTGCAAGTTTTGAGAATAAATCTCGCTCTGGAGATGCATATTGCTCGAATCATGACCTTGGGAAGATTCCAACTTAAATCCTGGGGGTGTAATTTGGTAATTGGAAGTGCTATCTTCGTCACTTTCTTCGCTGCTGCTTTCTGCGTCAGAATAGTCATTCGGGTCCTTTTCCCAGCTACGGGGGCCAACTCCCGAGCCAGTAACATGACCTGCAACTGTACCAGAACTTGTTGCACCTCCGACGCCGTCATTGAAATTAGCGGAAACAGTGGTAGCCGCAATACTATGTCTTTGTCTATAGGAAGCCGGCAGAGGAAGTTTAGGAGAAACAGGCTCGTCAACATCCATGCCCTCCATATAAAATTTACCGCCTTTGCCATATTTCTGGTCAATGTCTTGCTTGATAATCGGATTGAAAGGTAGAGGTGAAAACAGTGAGTTCACCAGACTTGGCCGAACTTCTCCTTGCGGCAATGATCTCTTTGTTTCAAAAGAAGGAGTAGAATCTAACAGTTTTACAAGCGGTGTGTTTCTCTTCAATACTGGTTCAAACGGAGTCAAATAAGTTGGTGCGGGTGCTGGTGCTCCCGGGTCTGAATACTCGGGGCTAATCGACTGTTTAATTGTCATGTTGTTTTTCAAAAACTCTGCGTATGGAAGCGACAGACTAGATCTATTCTTATTATTTACAGGTCTTCTGCTATCGCTTTCGCCAGTCAGCTCATTTTCATGCACGGCTTGTTGTCTCATAGATGTGGAATCGTTAACACTGAATTCAGCTTCATCTTCATCTTCAGCTTCATCTTCAGCTTTAGTTTCAGCTTTTTTTTCAGTTTCTGCATCATCATCTTCATTAAACTCTGATCCAAATAATTCATCAACATCTTCATTCTCAAAGTCATTCGATTTTGATTTACCTATTTGTTCAGGGTTAAGCGGCGATGAATGTGATGTGTGCTCATTGACATTATCGATCTTGATTGTATTGTCCTTAGGCTTGTCATCTGCATTTTCACTCTCATCATCGCCAAACAAGTCATCCATTTCTGCATCGGAGCCACTTTTTACTGTGGCATTGGCGTCCTTGTTCTCGTCCCCGTTGCCTACTACATGGGAATCAGCTAAAAATGTCTCTGCCGCTCGGAGATCAAATGTTTCAAATCCAGGCGAAGTAGTTAAATTGAAATCCAAATGTCGAGCGTGGGGATCATTCAAAGTGTGTGCGGTGGCATCTTTACTCTCATACGAATCACCCGTAACTGATGCTGCAACTGGTGCTGCACCTGTTGCTGTTGCTGCGGATCCTTTCGACGCTTGTTCATTCTTTATTTGGATCGATGCTTTTAGAACCGCTTGTTCTTTTTCGTTTTCATCAATAACAAAATCTAAATAATCAGAGATGAAATCAATAGGGTTGTGCGCTGGAGAATTCGATGATGGTGATGATGATGATAAAGGGAATGAAGTATCCATCGCATTGCTTGCTAATTCTGTCTCTTCATTTAATCCAAATTGTAAAAAACACAAACTCCATGGCCACAAGATATATTTCGTGTTTTCGACCGAATGTATGAATTTGCTGATGAGCGAAGTTTGATTGTTTAGATGTTTCAAGTTCGGGATTAACTTAACCCACTTCCGCTCTTGAGAGAAATCAGTACCTGGAATGCTCAATTCGAGTAGCTTTAACAAATTATCATTCTTGATGTTGTGCGAAGTAACAAAATTGTTTTCGATATTGGTTGGATCAAACAAATGGCATCTGATACCACTGGGAAGTATGTAAAGGACTAGATTATGTGCTGCTTGAATGAACTCCTCCGGCGATAGAATAATTGAGCTATAGAGGCTTAATGATTTGCGTTCAGTAATTGAGACTAACAACTCTCCATTTTCAAGAAGGACGGGATCCAAGCATACTGGCGTATACATGATCCCATCAGAAGAAAATACACATTGGTTTCCAAACAACCTAAAAGTGCTCTTGAGACAAAGATTGTACAACACCAGTTTCTTGACAGCTCTTAAGAAACTCAAATTTGCCAACACCAAGTGCTTATCGCTTGAAGAGTTCCCAGCTTTCGCCATATTCGCTACGTTTGCAAACACTTCAACTGCAGTCACTGCCTCATGTTGAATTTTTAAATTGTCATAGACCTCGACAAAATTTTCAAAATTAGACCCATCATCGATTGCAAAGTGAAACAAGCTTTTGTTGTAGTATGTGAGTAAAATTTTTGGATTTTGATGTCGAATCTTTAATTCCAATTCCAATAGCGCCTGTTCGTTATCTTTGATATTTGTATAAACTCGATGTCGAACATTTTGCAAGTGGCCAAATTTGAAATAGTTTGTGTTCAAGTCGAGAATCTCGTGTTCCAACGTCATCAAAAGTTAACTTTAGTTTGCTGTATATGATATTACTAGTTTGGATACTCTTGTTGGGATCATTCCTAATGACAGATGATTAGAAGGAAGAAAAAAAATAGAATTGTGAATGTGTAATCCTGAAATATTGGCTGGATCAAAAAAAAAAAAAAAAGAAAGCAGATTCTTGATTTCCTTGTACAAATTAAGGTTTGCATGCGAGAACGGAACGAATGCTAAGTTGAACAGTTGGTAGCGATGTTTTTTATTCATCTGTGCGGCGTGAACGGGACTTAGGGGCATTTGGAAAGTAATGAAAAATGAATATGACGAAATTCAAAAAGCAAAAAGAAAATAAACCGAGAAAATAAGCAGAGAAAATAAACAGAGTAAGCGGGAAAGGGAATATGGCCAAACACCATCGATCAGATTATCCATTTAAACTCTTTTTTTCATCCACATTCGAGGGACTAAATTGTTTACAGCCCTATCAATGGACCAAAATTTGATTAGAAGGAACTCTTTTATCTTTGTAATCTTTAACAATAATTTTTTTTCTATTTATTTTGGTGTTTTTTTTCCCCATGTTCTATTTTTTGCTTTCGTGACTCCGCACGCAGCAACAGTAAAATACATTATGTAAGCCAAGAAACCATTCACTCTTAGTACATCCTTTCTCTACCCCTCCTCCACCCTCTTTCTCTCTCTCTCTCTCTCTCTCGATCCTACCCCACCCCCCCCTTGCTTCCCGCCTTATTTAATTCCTTTCTCTAGGTTCCGTTATACTTGCTACAATATATCTTGCTTTCCTTTCTTCACATACACAATTTGCATAAATTGATTCTTTAGAACCAGAAATACTTTTCTTTGTTCATCGACACATATTAATTATTTACATACCTTGGTAGTACCAGTTAGTACTAGTAATAGCAGCAGCAGCAACAACAGAAGTAACAGCAGAAGAAACAATAATAACGGCTTTGCTACAGCTTTGCAACAACAACTATAATATTTTAACAATTATTCATGTCAAAATACGGTTTTGAGAAAATAGAAAGGGACGTGAAGAAAGCTATCCCGAATCCAAAGGAGCCCACACTGCAGGTTGGTACTGAAATTCCAAACACACCTTTAGCTCAGTTTGTATTAAAGTATGCTCAAGAAAAGTTACCAACAAAAGTACTCAATCACTCCTTGAGGGTCTACTTATACAGCCAAGCTATTATTAAGGATCAATTTGCCGAATGGGATCTTGATCCCGAGATTGTTTTTGTCACTAGTTTGTTACATGACATTGGAACGACAGATGAAAACATGCACAACACCAAGATGTCATTTGAGTTTTATGGCGGGTTTTTGTCTCGAGAATTAATTTTGGAGAGAACCAAGGATAAGGATTATGCCGAGGCAGTTAGTGAAGCAATCATTAGACATCAAGACTTGGGCGAGACCGGATACATCACTACTTTGGGATTGATCTTGCAGATTGCTACTATATTGGACAATGTTGGCCTAAACACTCACTTGATACATGACGATACTTTGAATGCTGTAAACAAGAAATATTCACGTGAAGGGTGGTTGAATTGCTTTGCTGCGGCAATTGATAACGAAAACAAATTAAAACCATGGGGACACACGAGCTCTTTAGGTGTAGAAGATTTCAGAAACAATGTTTTGAAAAACAACACCAAGTATGAAAAATTGTAAAGTACATATATAGGAAGGGAATAGATTGCTTAATGAAATATAAATATTTCATCATTTCTTTGGTACAACTGCTAACTTTAATGTTTCTGTGAAATTGTCTGTTTGTCTCTGTGTCTCTGTGTCTGTGTGTCTGTGTGTCTGTGTTTTTTTGTGTGTTTGTCTGTCTGACTGACTTTTATTGTTTCCACCCTTTAAATTTATAATCTAGTGCGCAAGATGTTGTGATTCAAGCAAGGATTATCACTCCCATGTTGTTCATGTTGTTCATGTTGTTCAAGACACTTTCTACACACGATAGTGATTTCAGAAACAATGACAGAGAATGATACTACTCGTATGTTATAAGATTCAATTGGTTACTTACAAGATCTTATTTACTAACTTATTTAAACCTTTGTCTTTCGTGCTTGTTTCACATTGGAAGGAATAAAAAAAATACAGGAGGCACTTGTTACAATACAATACAAGCATACACTATCCTTCAAACTGTGAGAAATGGAAAGTACGAAAGACACTGGTTACGCAAATTTGAATTCCAGCGATCTTGAAAGCATCTGACTTGGCGGAAGATATTCAATTGAAAATATTTGAATTTGCAGAGCATGCTTTAAAGCAGTACAAGATAGAAAAAGACGTTGCTGCCTATTTGAAAAAGGAGCTCGATCAAACATTTGGCCCCACATGGCACGTGGTTGTAGGCAAAAGCTTTGGAAGTTATGTGACACATGAACAAGGATACTTTACGTATTTCTACATTGGAGAAATGGCTTTCTTGATATTTAAAAGCGGGTGAGACTGAATGCGTATGTTATCTGTGATAAATCTATCCTATATATATATATATATATATATATATATGTATATACTTATAATTTAATCTTTTTATTATTCTATTATGAGCAACTTTATAATTACTATTCACAACACCGCCGATAGCATTAGTGGTGATGATGATTATTGTGATTAATGTGTGCATGAAAAGTATAAGTTATTAGAATATGAGAGAGACCAAAATAATCACAGCAATATTAGTTTGTAAATTTCTCTTCTTGACCACCAAACAATGTAAAGACAGGGGCATGCAACTTGTCTCTTCCCTTGAGGAAGTCCAATTCCATAACAAACAAAAATTCTACAATTTCTGCATTAGCCTTGAGTGCCAATTCACCAGCACCATAAGCAGAACCGCCAGTAGCCAAGATATCGTCAACAATCAAGACTCTAGCACCTTTGGGGATCACGTCTTGTTGAAGTTCAAACTTATCTGATCCATATTCTTTTTGAAACTCAACACTATAAACTGGACCTGGCAACTTGCCTGGTTTCCTCACGGGCACAAACCCAGCGTTAAGAGCCAATGCCAACGTTGGACCAAATAAGAAACCTCTACTTTCCAAACCGATAACATAGTCAATCTTCTTGTCACCAATATGCAACTTAAATGCGGTAATCAATTTATTGAATAGGCTTGGGTCTGCGAAAATTGGCAAGAAATCTTCGAAAAGAATACCCTCTTGTGGGAAATTGGGGAATTGCTTCAAGTGAGTCTTTAACTCTTTAGCCAATTCACTGATTTCCTTAACTTTGTCAGTCATTATTTTTTAATTTATGCGCAATATAAAAGGGGAAGGGAAGTAAGCACTGAAAAGGTGGATTCAAAGAATAGAGGGGAAGGTGATGTAAAAGGGGACAAAGGAGAAAGAGGATTTAAGAAGAAGAAAAAAAATATGTACTCAATTAGATACAATAACGATTGAATACTTGTAAGATGAAGTGAGAAAGGAACAGAAGAAGAAGAAGAAGAAGAAAAAAAAAAACTGTGGAGCTCAGGGTTTGAAGGTCAGCAGTCTTCCATCACATGCATGAGATGGTGTCGCCTAATAAATAAAAAATTTGAGAGAGAGAGAGACAGAGAAGCAGAGTTAACGACATTGTTTACGACACTCCCAATTTTCTCTCATACGGTATTTAAGCAGACGCGTTGTTTTTCTGTTTTTCTTTTTTTTTCTGTTTTTATTTGTTTTTGTTTTTATTTGTTTTTGTTTTGTTTCTCTAATTGGATTTATATCATCAATACAAATTTTGCAGTTTACAGATCCAAATTACCATTAAGTGGTACACAAAGAATATATGCAGTTGTTATTTGTGTCGTTGAATTGAATTTTTTTATTTTTTTTTTTCTATCAATAATACATATACTTTATTGGTATTAACACCAAATACTGTTTGAACAATCTAGATCAATTTACTTCATACGACTGGCGTTTATATCAACTTTAGTGAACTTCATTTCTGATTCATTGATTTCCTTTTCCATAATCTGTAAAGAAAAAACTAGCCACATTGTTTAATGGATTTGCCAAGCTATATACCAGATTTGTCGCCAGGTGGGCGTGACTCACTCGATGACACTCATATCTTGAGCTTAGACAACATTTCCATGAGTCGAAGGAATAAGTATAAGTTTCTGACATTCAACGAGTCTTATATGTCTCCAGTATCAATAAAGAATAGTCCTTTGAAAGAATCAGTTCCACTGTCAATACGCGGTCAAAATACTCCGTTGCCGCTTGATTTTGATGCTATTACACAATCAAGTCAGAGGTCACAGCGACAACAATCACAGGCACCACCCCAAAGACAAACTCGAGGACACGCGCAAGGTCTACAGCAGCTGTTGCTGCCGTTGCTGCTGCCGGTCAAAACACGAATGTATTCTTCTCCCACTAAAACTTACACTGATCATATCAATGCGCTTAGGTCAACTCCAGCATCTCCAATCAAACCTAAAAGAGAAAAACTGGACGCAACTAGTAGTAAATACATGACCGTTGCTGCAGAGCGAGATACTTTGATGCGAGAGGTTGAGTATTTGAGAAAAGTAATAAAACAGCGAGACTCCGATTTCAATTATTTGGAGCAACAAGTTGAAAAATTCAAAAGTGAAAAACAGGATCTGGAGTTAAATGAACGACGGATCAAAAAAGAGTTGGAAGATTATCACATTAATGAAACGAAAAAGTTGAAAAAAGAACATGCCTCTTTTTTGGAGAAAATGAAGAAAAATCAAGTAGAGCTTCAAAATGACAACACAGTCCTTCGGAAGGCTAAATATGTTCTTGAAGAAGATGTGTTGGAACTCAAACGAGTATTGACCAGGTGTGATGATGAACGATTGAGATTGAAAGCAAAACTCAAGCAGTATGTTGAATTGCTGAATCGCCTCAGAGAGCAATTAGGAAACAAAGAAAAGATGACGATTTCTGATGATTATTATAGCGAGGCAAAACAAGTTGAACCTGAACCTAAACCTGAACCTAAACCTGAACCTAAACCTGAACAAAATTCAAAATCTGGGTCTCCGCCCCAAGGACATCCTGAATTAACACAAAATCTTCTTGATATTCTTCAAAAATTATCAAATACTTTAACACAGACAAGTAACAATGCCAAGCTGCCATATCTTGGTAGTGCAAATTCACCAGAATCAATGGTATCCAAGGATCAATCAAGGACAAGTACCAAGCAAAGAACTGCTACATCTGATCTTTGTCAGTTATGTGGTGAAGGAGAGTATAAACAGGAATCAAGAAATGCGACAGGAACTAAAGCGGAAACTGGCGCAAAACCAAATACATCGCCACATACTAGAACATGTGCAAACAAGGAAAAAGATGTTCAAGATTTAAATAATGTAAACCTTGAGTCGAAATCATCCCTTGCAAATTCCAAAATAAGCATAATTTCAGTAGATGGTAAAATCTGTTTCAAGATATCTTCCAATGGTGCAATTCAACTTGAATTTGAAGGGGCCGATCTGCAGGGAACTTTAAGAGACTCGTTTAAAGATGGTACAAATGAGTCTTTGGTGCATGATGTTTTGCAGAACATGCCCCATAGTGTTTCTGCAGAATCTGGAAATAACTTTGAAGTAAAAGCCACAGTACCGCCAAACCAAACCAAAGATGGCGATTCTAGCAGTATCAGCAAGAGCAGTAACAGCAAAGACGGCAACACTACTAGTGGCAGTAGCATCAGCACCAGTAGTATGAAAAATAGGAGTGCTACAGTCGTTGATCCAGTAAAGGAGAAGCTTGCGAGTCACTTTGTGCTGGAAACAACTGAGGATTTGCCCCGGAATCCATCGTCGCATATAAAAGATTTAGAATCCAATATTGATGTTGCTAGTATTGGCAGATTTGAACCGGAACTGGTATCTAAAGAAGCACCTTTGTTTGTTGAGGCTAGTGATTGCAAGGTCAAAAAGGATGTAATGAGCAAATGCGAAAAGAGAACATCTTTGGATTCTGTATCACAATCCCTGGATGTGGAATCCGACAAACAAGAGGAGAAAAAGACATTTGATTTTGATAGTTCTAGACTGGATACTGGTTATTTTGTGCAAGATAACATACTATATGACAAAAGCACGATTGGTCATCATTGCTCACCATGTTTTGGCAACGAAGATTATACGGAATCAGATATTGGTAGGAAGATCTATGATATTCCAGGTGCAGTGTAATAAGTGAGAGAGCAATACAATGAAATAGGAATATGAAAAAAAAAAAAAAAAAAAATTGGATACAGAATACAAATTGCAGTTTGAGTTCACCTTTACTTACTCTTTTTTATTTCTTTGATTTTCTTTTTTGCCTCTGGCTGTTATGAGTAAATTGAACAAATAAAAACAAAGGAGTTTAAACATAGAGATGCATTATACAGAGATGTAAGGCTTGTTTGTCAATTGGTGAGAGCGCGTCAGACTGATTCGAGTGGGTGAAGTTCAATTCAAATAAGTGGAAATATGAAATATGAAATAGGAAATAGGAAATATGAAATAGGAAGTAGGAAATGGAAACGGAAAAGCATGAATACGTTTGTAATTGAATTGGTAGCTTCTAGCACTTTGTAGAGTTTCATATCTAATGGAGTTCCTCTATTATCGACATTTGAATTTTTTGTGATTATTATTATTGTTATTATTATTTTTTTTTTCAAATAACCTCGGAACTCCTCATATCTTTAGGATTGTTTGCAGGTGTTTTTCCCTAAAAGTCTTGTTTCAATTTTTGTAACATGATGCTTATGAGGAGGAAAAGATGTAAATTGATTCTTTTCTTTTGTAGTTTCTCGAACAACTCGTGTTTTCCATTTAGTTTCATTTAGGTTTGGTTTCGTTCGTTTTATTTAAACTTGTTTACATTTGTTCACATTTGTTTACTTTTTGCTGTATTGTTTGATTTTCCTTTTTTGTTTGGTGGGGGAGAGGGTTGGCGCGCAAGAACGCCGTGCGTGTTATTTTTGTTTTGGTTTTTGTTTTGGTTTTCACAACTTCTTCTTCCTTTGTGACGCAAGTGAAGATTTCGAGAAGGAATTCCAAGCAGAGTTGGCGTGCCGATCCGTTCTTGAGGCTCGTCGTCTGATGATGAAAGAATAGAGGTATCTCGCACAAGTTACTACAATAGAATGTAGAGTAGACTACCTTCCATCATGTGATTATGTATATATATATATATATTTATGTGTGTGTGTGTGAGATCCTTGTTATACGTAAAGAAGAATAAAAAAACGAACGGGAGATGAAGAAGTATGTGAAGCTATCTTGCACTGGAGTCAAGGATCAGGAGTAAAGTATTTGTTTTTGCTTTTGCTTTTGCTTTGTCCTGCTCTCTTCCACTCACGCCTCCATCTTTCTCATTCTTTATTTTCTGACCACGACAATATAGGTTACGCTTATATAGATGGACAAGGATGTTTAGATAATTAGTTGCATGTAAATATATTGTTTATGTTGCTGTTTCGTCTTCTTCTTCTTCTTCTTCTTCTTCCTTCCTTTATATTTTTGTATTTTTTACAGTTTACAGATTCCAATTTAGTCCAACCACAAAAAGATATACAGTGCTTGGTATTGATTGCCCTTATACTGCTTGTCTCTCTTGTTTTTTTCTATTTTTTGGTTATTGGTTTATAGTATTTGCTATTTGGTATTTGAAATTTGGAATTTTTGCTTAGAGTGCTCAATGGTTTTGATTATTATGCCGAAATTTCATTTATACAATTGGTGCCTCGTCCTCCAGCAATACTAGAAGGAAGGAAATTATAACAATAACAACTGGCACACAATAGTGATATTCTTCCTACCACGTCAAACCACCACCTCGTAAAATAAATATAAAATATCAACAAAAAAAATATTATTATGATGATTATTATTATTATTATTATATTTATTATCATTAAGAAAAACAGATAAAACTATTACTTCAGTGATGAAAGAGAAGGAAAAGAAGAGCAAAGTGATTCTGTATGGGGAAGGGGGAGAAGGGACAGGTGGAAGAGCAATCTTTAGTTTATTTTTTTATTTTTGTTGTTGATGTTGTATTGGTGATGGTAGTTGGTGGTTGGTGGTTGGTGGTTGGTGTTGTTGTTGTCGTGGTTGTTGTTGATGATTTTGATTCTTTTGGCTCTTTTAGATTTTATTTTTTTTATTTTTTTATTTCTTTTTTATTATTTTATTTCTGTTTTATTATTTTGCCTGTGGTGTTTTCATTTCAACCTTTACGGAAAATTTGAGATGCGGGAGAGGGAAAATGTTATAGAGAGAGTGTGTGTGAGTGAATGAGAGAGACAAGAATTGTAGAAGACAGTCATAAATTAAACCAAGTGTATACTCGATAACAAGAGACAAAGACATAGTAAAAGACCTTTCTTCTTTATACTCTACTTGTCTCTGGATTTCAAAAGAAATGAGACTTTTTGGAAGTCCATTCTAAATAAAAGTAACAAAATATATATAAGGAGAATGATATTAAAGGCCAGGAATGTACTGGATGTAATGGAGGAGATGGACGTGTATGTGTTATTTTTTTTTTTTTTGGTCCTGGATCTATTGTCTACGAGAGTTACGTGTAGGTTGCAAGTTGTAGGTTGTACATTGTTACATGGTGGATAGCTGATGATCATAACCGTTGCTCAATATTATCTCTAAATTCTATTTTGCTTCAGAAATTAAGACTCCATTAGAGGCTGATGTAAGAGAAAAGATGGACCTTGCAATTATTTATTATAGTCCGATGGTAAAGTGTGCAAGGTAATTGTAGTTGTAGTCTTAGTCTTAGTCTTAGTCTTGGTATTAGTAGTCGTGGGTGGGTGGGTGAAAGAAGAAGGAGGAGGAGGGGGCAAGGGGGAATTAGGAAGGAGGAAGAGAAAATATACCAAATTGAGAAAGATTGAAAATACTTTGTACAGACTAAAAGGTCGTTACCCTCTCACAAGCAAGCAAAGAAACAAACAAAGAAACAAACACACATTAAGAGGAAGAAGAATAACAAGAAGGAAAATTATACCGAGACGCATCGAGGACAAAGAGCCGAACTTGACAGACGTGCAGAGTGGAATTTAAAGGGAAAGAAGAAAAAAAAAATACAATGAATAAAAAGAATATAGAGCCGTCGCAGCTGGAACGCAGATCAGGAATTTCAGTTGCATTGCTCGCAGTGCGAGTGAAAAGTTTAGTACTGCTGCTGCTGCTGCTGCTGCCGCTCCCCTCCCTCTGCTGCTTCCGCCACTACGGCCTATTGTCAACCAAGGAAGGAGAAAAAAATAGTGCGTGTAGTTTGTGTGTGGTTTGTGTGTAAAGGTGTGTTTTGGTTGTAGAGATGGGAAAAAAAAAAAAGTAAAAAAAAAAAAAATTTAGTCCGCAGACAATAAGAGACAATGCACCAGCACCCAGCACCAACCATTGCTGTTTACTCTTTTCTTTACTTTGGCAGTAATCTTGGGAACATATCTAAAATAGACTATCAAAAAAAAAATAAAAAGATACCTAAAAGAATACCTAAACCCTAAAGAATACCAAAAGAATACCAAAAGAATATCAAAAGAATAACATTTGATTATCTTATTATCCCATTGGGCATATACTACATATCACATATTATCACGTTCCTCCCTCTCCTCTCTCATTTCAATACATCATAGAGACTGCCAATTACAAATTAAAACACACACACACATCAACATTTACATTTATATACTCTTACACTTTGATGGAATAAAGTTGTAACCATCGACAAAAGGAAAAACCTATACTTACCCTCGTTTCACTCCATTTGAAAGCAAACAGTATACAGTGTATCCCCTTGCTTTTTTTTTATATATATATTTTTTTTCTCCTACAATCATCATTGCCCATCTATTTCAACTATCCACTAATAGACAAAGACCCCAACAAAGAGCACCACATCCATCATACCAGCGATATTTTTTTTTCTTAATCATCATCATAATAGATAAGCATCATTTTGATCTTGATTTTTGTTCTCATTCTCAACACTCATCACCCAATCTTAACTTCTATTTCTAATCGAACTTGGATCAGTTGGTATTTCACCCACTCACATTACTCTTCAAAGCCACATACAGAGAGTCTTTATTAACCCAAACTCGCCAATTCCTAATTTTTCCCCCATTTAAACTGGTTTGACTACAAAGATGCCAAAATTACATTCTGCTCCAACGAATAATGATGAGAATGACTATATTCTATCCAGAACTAAAGTTAAGGCGACTCAATCTCAGCAGCAGCAACAACAACAGCAGCAGCAGCAGCAATTACACCACCATCACCACCATCATCATCATCAATCATATAAGCAACCGATGATCCTTAGTGACCCAATCAACTTTATCCAATCTTCGAGCCAGCAATTCTCATCCCAGGAACTTTTTGAAACTTCAACACAACAGTTCCCGCAACAGCAGCAACAACAACAACAACAACAAGAACTTGAAAATGTACCACCTGCTTTCCCCATCACAGCAAATACAAAACACGTCTCGCTTTCTAAATCGGCATCTGCAAGAACAACAGTTGCAGCACCACCAACAACAACATCATCATCAACAACAACACGACAATACTTGGGCGACGTCTCAAAACAATACATTACTGGGCATATTGCACCACCACCACCACCACAACAACACCAACAAGAAGAAGAAGAAAAAGAACAACAGTTGCAGCAACAATTCCAAAATCAAACTCATACTCAGAATAATCCTCAAGTAAATCAGAGCAAAAGAAGGAAGCCATTGGGAGGCGACCTCGCTCCCTTACATATTCAAAGTAGACTAACAAGACCTGTACCAATTGCCGAAGATGGCCCATTACCAAAGAGAAACGCCACTGCTAAAAATAATAAAAGTAATAAAAATGGTAACGATAATAATAACAACAGCAACAACACTTCTACCAATACGAAAATAACTTCTACATTGCATGGACAAAACTTAATGGTTCCATCGCGATTACCTCAAAAGAGACAGGCTACTGAGTCGTCGACAAACTTGGTTGAAAAATTGAAAGTGCCTCAACCACAAGATTTGGCAGCTGCAACGTGTACAGGTACGGCAGCGGCCTTTGCTTCTGGCTCTGCCTTAGCTTCTGGTACTGCTTCTGGCACTAGTACTGGAATTGCTATTGGAATTGCTACTGGTACAGGTGCTTGTAGTACCGCTGATGGTACCGCAGCTACTTCAGCTTCAACAATATACAAGAGATCTCGCTTGATTGATTATGAATGGCAGGACTTGGATGAAGAGGATCACGACGACCCACTCATGGCTAGCGAATACGTCAATGATATATTTACCTATTTCTACGAATTGGAAACGAGAATGTTGCCCGATCCAAACTATATCCAAACTCAAAAGAATTTGAAACCCAAGATGAGGTCTATTTTAGTGGACTGGGTTGTGGAAATGCATCTCAAGTTTAGACTTTTGCCAGAGTCTCTTTATTTAGCCATCAACATCATGGATAGATTTATGTCGCTTGAAAATGTCGAGCTTGACAAATTACAACTACTAGCCACAGGTTCTCTATTCATTGCTGCGAAATATGAAGAGGTTTTTTCTCCACTGGTGAAGAACTATGCATACTTTACTGATGGCTCATATACCGAAGAAGAGATTTTGCAAGCTGAAAAATATATTCTTACTACATTGAATTTTGATCTCAACTATCCTAACCCAATGAACTTTCTCCGAAGAATTTCCAAGGCCGATGACTATGACGTGCAATCGAGGACTTTGGGCAAATATCTCTTGGAAATAACAATTGTTGACCACAGATTTATAGGGATGAAACCATCATTATGCTCAGCGCTGGCTATGTACTTGGCAAGACTAATTTTGAAAAAAATACCGGTTTGGAATGGTAACTTGATTCATTATAGTGGTGGTTACAGAATCAATGACATGAAACATTGCATAGAGCTATTATACCAATACTTGTTGCAACCAATTGAACACGAAGAGTTTTTCAAGAAATACGCAATGAGAAAATTCATGAAGGCAAGTACCTTGTGCCAAAGCTGGGCAAAGAAGTTCAGGGCAGAAGGAAGGGACTTGTTTGATGAACGATTATCAACCCATCGATTAACGATTGAGAGTGATAATTCGTGATACCAAAGAACTTAAAACATTATTCCCAATATAAAGTTCTGTCTCGAGTGCCTTTTTTCTTTTCTTTTCTATTCTTTTCTTTTCTTTCTTTCTGTTTCCAATTTCCCCTTACCTCATCGCATCTGCTTGCTTTAACGACTTTTAATTGTCTTGCATGGCACCAAACTACACTAGACTGCACTTCATTGCCTTTCACGACTGGTTAACTTGCATTATTAAATCTTTTACACTTTCCAGTATCTCACATATTTGCATACATAAATAGATGGTTTTGTATAATAATCAAAATAAAAAAAAATAAGAGAAAAAAAAAACCTTTTAAAAAAATAATAAAACACATGGAATCAAATTAAACCAAGTGTATATATGTTTATAGTAGTTTCTTTTTGACTCTATTTATCTCTAATTAATGCGAAAATGTGGAATTCTCAACCCGACTGATCAAGTTTAGCATTTTCCAATCTCTAATCTTCTTGCTTTTGTTTCTTTCTTAATTTCTTTCTTTCTTTCTTTCTTTCTTTCTTTCTTTCTTTCTTTCTTTCTTTCTTTCTTTGTACCTTCTTGTAATTGAAGTGACCAAAAAAATAAATTTGCGGCTTTAAAACCTTCTCGCAAAAACTAATATAAAAATATGGAAAAACTAATAGAGAAAGAAAAAGAGTATGAGGCTTTCGAGCTTTTCCTTATTTGTATGTACGACGCGTTTTGTAGGCGTTGTTTTGTTTGTATACTGTTTTCACATTTAATAAAAAAATTAATCAAAGCATAAAGACAACATTCATTCTCCAATAACACCAACTTAACTAGGTTGTACTTACTTGATAATAACACCACTTTTTTTTTTGAAGATACAGAAGCAATCACCCTTGTTTGCATTTTATACCCGTATATCAAAAAAAAAAACAAAGAATAGTTGATTTTAACAAAAGGAATGTTTCGTGGATCGTCGTTTCTCATAGTAAGATCGTTAGATCTACCACGTAGAGAAGCCGAAGACTTGCAAAATAAACTAAAGGAACAGGAGGCAGCCAAAGTTTATATTAAAGATGATTTTGACAACTCACTCAATTTTCTTGATCCACCTTTGGTGACACATATTGTGGCAACTACAGTAGAATTTATTGAATATGCACAAGCACAGAAATCCATGATCCCCGTCACTAATCCAGATTGGGTTTATGACTCCCTCGCCGATTGCAAACTACTACCCCTCAAAACCTACAATCCAGATCCGGCATTATTTCTCAAAAATTGTTCTGTTTGTTGTGCAGACAACTTACCTGAGGGAGATAAGGAACTTATCTATGCAGCAGTCAAGGTATTTGGTGGCAACTATGTTGATGTCTTGACCAAGTATACAACCCATTTGATTGCGATGGACATGACAAATGAGAAATCAATGTTAGCTGGAAGCATATTAGCCAACAAGTTATCGGATGATCCAATTGTGAATATCAAGATCGTGTACCCACATTGGCTAGATCACTGTATCACCATGGGTCAAAAAGTAGACGAGACAAAATACCTCATACCCGATAATAATAATAATAATAATAATAATAATAATAATAATAATAATAATAACTACAGCAACAACAATAATAACACTGACCTGCTGGATTTGAGAAATGCAAAGGTTAGATGTGAAGAGTTGGATCTCATGCTTGATGATTCGCTACCTCAAATTGATGATGCCACAGTGACTAACTTGCCCATTGACTATTTTCAGAACAAAAGAATATACGTAAGCTCAGATTTCAATTTGTCACAGCGGTTGTCTAATTCAGTAAGGGCTTTGATTGAAAAATATGGTGGAATTGTGGCAAACACTTTTGACGAAGCAGACAGTATTGATGTATACTTGGGTCGATATCGACAAAGCGATGCCTATTACAAAGCATGTCAAAGCAATAGAATCATTGTTGGTAATTTGCAATGGTTTTACTCGATTATACTCAAGAAGAAATGGATACTCCCCTTGAATTCAAACATTCTATACTATCCTGTACCAGCAAAACCACTCAAGGCATTTAAAGATCTTAGTATATCTATTACAAACTATTGTGGTGATTCAAGGAATTATTTAATTAAATTGATCGAGTATTTGGGTGCAACATTCACTAAAACATTGACAAAAGATAACGATTTTTTGATATGTGCCAAGGCCACGGGTAGGAAATATGAAGGGTGTTCTAATTGGCTCAATTCATGGGGAGAACCTGAAGTGAATATCGTCAACCATTTGTGGTTAGAGGACTGTTTTATCCAATGGCAGAAATTGGATTATAAGGATCTAAAATATACGAATTTTGGAGGTGAAGTGGGTATGGAACCTTTAATTGGAAGAGTTTGTCTCGACAAAAAGCTAATTGACAAGCAAAATAGTATTTTTGTAAAGTTCACTGGCAATAGTCATGAACTTGATAAAGAGGAGAATGAAGCCGGCGATATTGCTGATAGTATGAGTGAAGATGAAAGCACACAAGTGAAAAGTCCGGTGAAGCGAAGTTTACCCAATGCTCCTTTTGTTCCATCTGCTCCTTTGGTTATGTCAAGCGTAAACACATTGAACAAGAACGAAACTTCACTCGTTGTAAAAGAAAAGCAAGCGCTGGAAAATCAAAATCAAAATCAAAATCAAAATCAAAATCAAAATCAAAAGGGAAACGTAATTACTATTGTCTCTCCGGTAGTGAGTAATAAAGCCGATCCAAATGAAATCAAAACTGCCATTGATCTGGTTTCACCGACGACGCCAAAAAATAATGAAAACAGTCTGGGCGGAATTAAAGTCGACGACCGAAATGCAGAAGCAATGGGACATCATAGGTACGGAGGGCGCTCGGCTGCCAAAAAAGCTGCTGCTAAATTACATGATAATATGAGTGATCTTAACGCATATCAAGCAATGTCAAAGAGTAGTAGGAAGATGAAGCATTATATGGAAGAGTTGGAAAATGCCGCAACAAAGAGGAAAAAACCACTTGCCGAAGCTGGTAATGAAGAAGAAGAAGATGATGATGATGATGATAATGATAATGATAATGAAAAGGATAAGGATAAGGATAAAAAAGAGGATAAGGATAAAGATGCTAACAGAAGTAGAAAGAAAAAGAAACAAGAAGAAGATATATTGGAAATGAAAGAGCACAAGAGACAAAGAACCAACGAGTGTGACATAGTAGCTATCTTGACTGGTTGTGAACTGCAAATCAATTTGACAAAAAATGATTGCGCAAAACTTCAGACTGTGGGAATCAAGATTGTTTCTGACTTGACACGCACCAAACCAAATACGTTAATTGCTCCAAAAATCTTGAGAACCGAAAAGTTTTTGCGAAGTTTGAGTACAGTGGACAAAATCATACATCCTTCATTCATTGTTGATGTTTTGGCAAATATTGAAAACACTGATAATGTGCGATTGCGATACAATGTTGATGACTATCCCTTGGATCGAATCAATAAGGAAACTAGAGCCGAATTGGGTGTAAAAAGTTTGAAATCTTTGCTTAGCAAAACAAACATTCGGGGCCATTTGTTCTCCAACATGACTTTAAACTTGAGTAGTGAACTTAATGGTGGTATCAATGTGATTTCGGGAATTCTAAAAGATCACGGCTTAAAAGAATTCAAAGAGATTAAACCTGCCACTCAGTTTAGCAAGAAAAAGAATACTGTTTTATCATGCGAATTCAATGGTAGTACTACTTCAATTTTGATTGCAAATAAAAACAAGGATTCAAAACTCATTACAAATTTCAAAAAATCAGTTAGTAATGGTATGGTGGTAAGTTGGGATTGGTGCGTTAGATCGATTTTCACAATGGAGCTTCAAGATATAAAAGAATTTGAATTATGAAGAAGAAAAAGAAGAAAAAGAAGAAAAAGAAGAAGAAAAAGAAGAAGAAAAAGAAGAAGAAAAAGAAGAAGAAAAAGAAGAAGAAAAAGAAGAAGAAGAAGAAGAAGAAGAAGAAAAGGTAAAATAATCTCTTCTACTCGAAATATTTATTACTTTCAATCTGTTACATGTAAAGTGTATATTTTTTTGCTAGAAACTCAATGTATCTTTCTCTCTTTTATCTCTTCTTATTCTCTCTTTTAATATACAACATTTCTATACGTCTACAAACAGGGTAAAATAAAAAACAGAATTAAAAAAAGAAAAAAAAAATTTTTGAACATAAGTTTTCAAAAATTGTGCAATTCTTAAGGAATAAATATTTTAGTCAATTCTGGTTATTTATATTTATCCCTAGATGTCTATCAAACTTGGACCGTCATTGCCTCTGTGTTGTTGTTGTTGTTGTTGAGGCTGTTGTTGAGGCTGTGCATTACCAAACCCGTAACCAGTGTAAGCTACATTGATGGGTTGTTGTCTTTGTGGCGACACCTGCTGTTGCGTCTGTTGTTGATAACCAATACCGGTGTTCAAGAATGGATTGCCCGTAGCATTTGAACTGACTCTATGTTGATCATTGTTGGTTTGTCTATAACCAGTACCACTGGAGTTGATGAAATTTTGGGTCTTGGTGTGCTGGTGTGGTATACGGGTGGCACCGGTATTTCCAAATGTATCCAAGCCTGTACCTTGTGATAAAAGATCATTTAACTCATGAGTCTCATTGAATCTGGAAGACGATGTATTTTGCTGCTTGAGTGGTGCAGTAGGTTGGGTGTAAAATTGAGGTTGAGCAGCTTGTTGTTGGAACTGCTGATATTGTTGTTGGTTTTGCTGCTCTTCGGCCAAGTCGTTCAAAGTTTGCGTATGCCCCTTTGTATTATTCGAACCTGCGTTTAATGCAAATGGGTTATTGGAACCAGTCTTCAAAGGCTGTAAGGGTTGTTGTTGCTGCTGCGGTTGCTGAGGTTGGCCATAGTTGAACCCAGTAAATTGGTTTTGCTGTTGTTGTTGTTGTTGTTGTTGGTATGCTTGTTGATCATAGAATCCTGTCTCCATGGGATTCTGGATTGGGTTTCCAAACATGTCGTATTGGCCATATTGCTGTGTTTGTTGATCAAATAATGGTTGCTGCTGTTGTGGTTGTTGATAATAACCAGTTGTCATAAAGAATTGTGGCTGTTGTTGTTGTTGCTGTTGATACTGTGGCTCATTTAAATCTAACAAGTTAGAGTTGTGTTGTTGTTTTCTCATTTCTTCTTCTTCCAACGACAACTTGATAGCTGCATCCAAATCCGGGTCGTTTTCTGCTTCTCTTGCACGATTTGCCTCTTCTTCGGCAGTCATTCTCGATAATTCCAAAGCTCTTTGCAAGTCCTCATCATATGGTTCATCTCTGCCTCTATCTCTGTCTCTATCTCTATCTCTTCTCCGGTTTCTTCTTCTATCAGAGTCATAATCACCGTCGTCGCCGTCATCATCATCATAATCGTTAAATCTTCCCCTCTTGCTACGCTTGGCCATTTGACGTTCTTGTTTTAATCTTTCATCATCACGCAATAAAGAGACTAATTCCTTGGCCTTGACTCTGATAATTGCGCCTTGGTCCTTATCGGCTTCATCAAAATGGATAAATTCTCTTAAAGTCTTGACAATGTAGATATTGTCTTTGGCCCAAAGAACACATTTCTCAGATCCGAACCTGACCAAATAGTCCAAAACAGTAAGGGATTTAGCTATATGTCTCCAATTCTTACCCTTATCGTTAAGACGGCGGTCAAGCATATCCATGATTTCCATAAACTCAGTTTGTGACTGGTACGAGTATGAAGCAATTTCTTCCATATCATATTTTGTGGGCCCCGTGGGGTCATTAGATGTAGCGTTCCTCACAAGCACTTGCGCTGAAGAGTAACCCCCTGCAACGTTCTTTAATGAACGAACTAACTTCGACATTCTCTATGTAGTTTTTTTTTGTTGTTGTTGTTGTTATTGTTGTTATTGTTGTTGAATTGTGACGATGTTGGAAATGACTATCTTAAGTATCAACGAATAACAAATTAAAGTAAAACTATTCTTTTCTTTCCTTCAGAATTTTTTATTTTGATTTTGGTTTTCTTGCCTTGTTTTTGTTGTTGGAAGTCGGTGCTAAAAATTGTTGTTGTTGTTGTGATGATGATGAAGATGATGATGAAGATGATGATGCTCGTGGAATCTGCGGAGTTTCAAACACTTTGTTTTTTATAGGCGGCCTCGTGGGAAGAAACAAGTACGCACTTTAATATAGTTTAACTGGGATTAAATGACAAGACGAGACTGGCTATAAATCCAAGTTTCAATTGCAATTGGTAATTGGTATGTTTCTTTGTTTGTTTGTTTGTTTGTTTGTTTGTTTGTTTGTTTGTTTGTTTTTGTCGATACAATTTTTAGAATGAGTTATTCTTGGTTGAAAAGTTTGAGGTAATTTTTGAGGTAATTTTTGAGGTAATTTTTGAGGTAAATTTGCTACCGTTAAGAAATTGGTCCTTTTGAATTTTGAGTAGTGGTAAATAGTAACAGTAGTAGTAGTAGTAAAAGTAAAAGTAAAAGTAACAGTAACAGTAGCTATGGCAGTGGGTCACACACACCGAGCATTGACAATTGTACCCGAGTGGACAATCAAATAAATTGGAGGCGAGCGATAAGCAAGAGTGCGTTTCTCTTTGTACATGTGCACGACTTTAATAGGACATTTTGTGAATATATACGAAGAGATAATTGTAACTTACTTTAATCAAAATATTTTTTTTTTCATTTTTCATTTTTCATTTTTCATATTATTGTTTAGTTTAGTTTTTTAATGAAATTTGCACCCAACCAGAGTAAGTTTAAAAACAAAAGTAGGGGGGTAATATCTTTAGAATCTATACTTTGTTGATATATGCTAGCTAGCTAAAGAAGAAGTGTGGAAAAGATACGGAGTACGATATAAATGAGGTGGGTAATAAAGCAGAGAAATAACTACTAGTATTATTTATGGAAGTCGATACATGAATGCTGAACTTATGCTTGTGTACAATAGCAATTGTCTGTATGTCAAGATTACTACTTTCACCAGAAATCGAAACTTGCTATAGCAAGAAGCGAAAAAGAGAGAGAGAGAGAGAGAGAGAGAGAGAGAAGAGTAAAGAATCATTAAGACAAATTTGGAATCAAGGCTTAAAGGGTATAATATGGATATGGCGAGTCCGTTACTCCAATGCAATAATCTCTGTTCGTAAATGTATTTCTTTCAAGATTTTTTTACGCCATTTCCCTCTACAATATAATACCCCATGATTCTTACACTATCTCAACTGATCTCTTTTGTGTAGTATCAGCCACAATCGTTGAACTAATTTTTTTTTTTTGTTTATTTTTTTGGAATGAAATAGAATCAAAATTTTTGTTGAGGTTCAACTTTGTATAAATTTATTTGTATTATCTTCCGTTCTTCATTCTTCCAATTATTTACAAAGAAAAAATAAATGTAACCCACGACAAAACTGCTTGGTCTTAAAATTGCAATGATACTATGAACTGTACTACTACAGAAAGAGATTAACAGCTTTACAAATGATGTAGATATATTAAAATGAACAAGACGAAAAAGATAAATACCCAAGAATAAAACATCAAGGAAAAAAAAAAAGAAATAGTGAAGAGTACGAGATTCGAACTCGCGCGGTAGACATACCAACAGATAACTAAGTGATCTTTAAAAGTAGGACATTGAACCTACCTTATAAAACTTAAGTCTGTCACCTTAACCAACTCGGTCAACTCTCCATTTTTAAGACCAGTTTAAATCCCAGAATATATTTACGTAGTAAGAGATTATAGTCTTTGTGACACTATCAATCACTATATATATAGTTATAATCAAAGTATTTATCTCTTTTATTTTTTTGTAAGTATCACTAAGAATGACTATTTTGAACAACCATTAGTTAAAGACCCAATTAAATTTTTTTTTTGCCAATTCCATTAGTTTACCTAATTATCTCTTATTTCGACTTAATCAAAGATGGAGTTGCATTATAGGATTAGATAACTAGAGCTGTAAAAATAAGGTTTTTTTTTTTAAAAAAAAGGAAAATGCATATACCAAGTGATTCAGCGTATGCAGATAATTTTCGTTTAAAATGGAGAATTTCCTTTCCATTTTGAATGTGCTCTGAATCTAATTCAAAGAGTCCACATTAGATTGCAAATAGGCAAAGTTTTAATAGTGAATGCGTTCAATACATATTGCTCAAGTTTTCCTTTTTCTTTTTTCTCTTTTTTCTTTAATTTTTTTTTCATTTGTGTATGTGAGTGTGTGATAGTGTGTTGAAATGGTTGGTTAAGGGGGAGAGAACGAGGAGGTAGAAGTAGGTTCATCTTTGAAGTTTTCATTCATAGTAAGATTGAGTAGAGACCAAATATCACTGGCCAAATAATTACTTTTACCCACCCACCAAGATATTTTGTTCACAAGTCCTAAATTCACGTGTTTGGTATATGATAATCTACATCTTGAGTATTTTTCTGCTGGATTTTTATGAGTGAAATAGGAGAGTTGACCGAGTTGGTTAAGGTGACAGACTTAAGTTTTGTATGGTAGGTTCAATGTCCTACTTCAAAGATCACTTAGTTATCTGTTGGTATGTCTACCGCGCGAGTTCGAATCTCGTACTCTTCACTATTTCTTTTTTTTTTAATTTATTTTTTGCTTTGCTTTTTCAATGTTGGTAACAATTACTTTTCATATACGGAAATCATTAGTGCTTGATTACGGAATGATACACTGTCTCTGATTTCCTTCACCGTCTCTAATCGATTTATAGGCTTTCAATTGTTATTTTTGTAAACTTCAGTACAGTATAATCAATACAAAGGAGACCCCTTTGGACCTATACAGACATTTCCAGCCTTTTAAGGGCACCATTAACGTTTCAATTCAAAACTCTGTGCAATCGAACACTCAATGGCGATATTAGGATTCCAGGACTTTGGAAGATCTTGAGATGCGACCAATTATTCTCTAAATTGTTTTTTATGCCACACCTCGTCCTTGAATTAATTTGAAAGATCTCAACCATAGTTCCTGTTGAGAAACTGCAGCATCTTTCTCTTTCTCTTTCAATACCAACACTAAATACTACCATAACTTTGGAGATTCAAGCCTAGCAAAGATGACAGCGGGTATAATTAACTTTTTTTTTTTTTCTTTTTCGGAAAAAGAAAAGGCAATTTAATGTACTTTTGAAAAATCTTAAACGTATACTGCTCAATATTCTCAAAGTTTCCATAGAGGTTCTCCAATTGACCAGTAATAAATAGTTTCATACGATTTTTGGTAATACATTTTAATACACAACGTATGTCCGATGAGCAATAATTCCACAAGTGGCACTTGAGAGTAGCTAGTTTCATAGAGCTGACAGCTGATGTTGTTTCTAGGCAAAGCCAAGGACTAGATAATCCCGGCATAAATTTCAATTTATCTATAAATTTAAAAGGACAAAGAAAGAATAAATGAATAAATAAATTAATAAATAAATAAAACTACCCATTCCTTTTAAACCAACAATATCAACGTCTATAGGCATCTCAGCCATTTTGTAAAAACTTACGTTGCATATCAACAGCACGACAGATCTTTTCCCTAGTTTCAGTTTTAGGCGCTGGAATTCCGGAAAAGTCAACCATCGGCTCGTCACAAAAACACCACCATATTTGCTCCATGATTTTCAACTCAAAATCGTAGTCACCACCAAGCTCGTTTTTAAATTCTACTCCATATAGTCTTCTCCTCAATTTTGTCACTGGGTCAACGGGGCCCCTTTCATCTGTTAGGAAAAGTGATTCAATGTATAATTTTGGCCAGTTGGCATGGAGGAAGAATAATGAAGACGACTTGAAGTAGTGATAGTCATAGTTGTAAACGGTCTTATCCTCATCGTGTTGTGCTAATGAGTCAGGCGGCGTGGCCACATAGTGACTATCAGAAAGCGCTTTAATTTTCTTTGAGCGTACTGATTGGTTTGGATAATCCGGGTCGTTGGGGTGTTTTTGAAGATAGTCAACAATAGGATTATACTGTCCCATACCGTAAAACTCGTGTTTCTTGGAATTTTTGTCAATTGGTCCAAATTCTCTATTGAACTCGGTGACTTGGTAGTAAGGTAAACCCAATCTGTGAGCTGCTGCAATAAATGTCTCCTTGTCACCTTCGCCCGCAGCACCTTGACTCAACAAGGGGTAGTAGAATAAAGGACCATAGTAGTTGTAGTACATTGATAACATAAGAGTCTTGAAATGCACTCTTTTGTTCAACATAAATTGACCAGTCTCCGAGCTCGCCTCTGGTATGGTGCCCTTTGTATCGTGAAATGAGTATTCCTTATAGTCATTGCTCATACCTCTTCCATCACCTTTAGCGTACGAGTTTCTTACGCGGTGCTTTGGGTCGATAGATTGGCCAGTGATTTCGTAAAAAGTGGGAGATGTCGATCTTCTCCATAAATCTGGCCACAAAATCATATGGTGATCAGTAAATGGCTTGTTTTGAAACAAAATGTCTGGGTTTCTAATGGGTAAGTTGTCGGCATCAAGATACAAGATCCTTTCAAACGAGGAGATAAAGATGGCCATATTTTTCAATTGATAACCCAAAGCCATCATTGGATCCATATGCGGATCCTCATCGCTTCTGCCTTCACTTAATTTCTTGGCGTTTTCTAAAATCGTGTCAAAGAATGACTGTGGAATGTAATCAGTCATTAGTTTACACCTACCGTTTAATGTGGGTAAGATTCGGTCACAAAAATCAACATTGTATTCTTCCTTCTTGAGGACAATGACTTCGACTGGTAGTCTTGATCCGTGATCTCTCAACAATTTGACCGAGAGAAAAACCAATTGGTCGTATTTGCCACCTCCCAAGTAAACTATTCCATCTCCCTTCATAAAATCGTTAAAGGTATTGTAGTCGAGTAATTCCTTGGGCCAATCCTTATCCATTTTCTTTATGAATTTGCTATGGGATTCTTTTAGTGCGTCAATTTCATTTTGTTCCAAAGTGAGATACATGGAGAGCATATCCTGGGTTCTCACCATCTCGTCACGGTATCCTTCACGCAAGTGACCTCCATATATTGGCAATCTTCCTTTATTATGCACGGTTCTAGGAATATTAACAGTTTTCATCTCTTCTTCGCTTTTTCTTTTCTTCTCTGCGTATTTTTTTAAAATCTTATCGCCATTAGGGTAGTGTGCGTCATTATTTATAGCGCTGATACCGGGGTTACAATCCTCGAGTAGAGTTTGTAAATCTTCAAAGAACTTTCGAAACGTAGCTGTGAATTTCATTTCTGTTTTGTAATGATCGACAAATGTGTGGTTGAAGTCAATTTTGAGTCCTTCGGTTAATGACTTCAAGTACTCTTTGTAGTCGTAGCCGTTAACGATTTTCAAATCCATCGAGTCCTTGTCTGCCTTCAAGTCGGAGTTTAAAAAGTTCCAGAGGTGGTGTACTTTGTCTTCGGCCATATCTTCATTTAAAAAGTATTTTTGTAAAACCACAAGGTTGGTATCATCGTCGTGGTGGTATCCAACAAACGCGTGGTCGGCGTTTTTCGGCAGGGACGAGGGTGTAAAAATCTGAAGTTTCTTAAGAAAACTGTTTCCTCCCCCCGAGATGGAGTTTGAAAAGTCCAGTTCATGATATGTGGGTGATTTCAATGCAAAGTAGACATTGAGAAAAGTGAAAAGGAGTATACCCAATAAGATGGCTTGGTTGGGTTTCAATCGAAGTTGTCTAAGCGCATGGATATAAGACATGGTGACACCTATTTCTTTCTATCTTTCGTTACTTTTTTCTATCTTTCGTTACTTTTTTCTATCTTTCAATATTTCTAGTTGAATTTTGTTTCAAATAAAAAATAGAAAGTTAGGAATAGTCCACTAGATACTGGGAACTTTCGACAATCCTTAGTTGTGTTTCACGAGTGACAAGTTGTGATGGCAAGGTTGTTTAGTGTTTATTTGAGAAGTCCAAGTCTTCTTTCCTTTAATGTACTTTCTCCTTTAAATAACAGAAAAAGCCAAAGCAATAAGGTAAAAAAAGAAGGAACAAATCAAAGAAAACAAAAATAAAAAAAGAAATAGAAATAGAAATAAACAAATAAACAATGAATAAAGATGAGCGATGTTTTTAGTTGATGATTGACTTCGACGTAGTTTTATGTTGAGGAAATTGGGATTGAATGATATTAAAGTTAGACTAGTGTTATTAATCTGTCCACGCGTATAACCTGATGGGAGTTTCTCTTTTTTTTTTTTCGTTTTTTCGTTTTTTTTTTTCTCTTTTCTTTTCTTTAATTTTATTTACTTTGTAACTTTTTACTTTCCACCTCTTTATTCTTCTTCCTCCTCTTCTTCTTCTTCTTTGTCTTGATTAAATTTTGCTGTAGTTTATAAATGCCGGTTTTGTAGGCTTTGCTAATTTCACGTTATCTCTCGATGATTATGTAGTATGCACTTTTCCTGCAACTCCTACTTTTTAACCTCCTGTCTCTTTGCCTTTTGTACTATTGACAATCAGCTGCATTTTATCCACAGTCAAATTTTTTTTTTTTTTTTTTTTTTTCCTATTCGTCTCTGCCTCTAAGGCTATTGTTGAGCGTAATCTCAAGCTGTGATGCTGATAATAATGCACGCGCATACAGAGAGTAACAACTAAACTAACCAAGCATAAAAAGAAGTACAAGTAGAAGAGGAGGAGGAGGAGGAGGAAGGCAAGGAGTACAAATAAGGAACAAGGAACAAGGAACAGGGAATATAAACTAGAATCTATTGTGTATTTAATTGAAGAGATCTGCACTAAAGAGCTGAGTTGTATGAGAAATTGATTTAATCTTTTTTTTTTCTTTCAAGAGTTCGAGAATTTTGGTGGAAAAGTGAAATGATAATGAAAAAAAACAAGAACAAGAACAAGAACTAACAACTTACACAACTTGCACATTGTGTACAATGTGTACAACTTGTACAGCGTGTCTTTGATTGCATTCATTCTGTTGGTGAGATGGGTGAGTGTTGATCGTCTTGTAATGCAAAAACGCGTGTTTGTTTGTCCGTTTTTTATTTTTTATTTTTTTTTTTAAAAAAAGTGCCTCTTCTTTTTGTGAATGAGTTAATGAGTTATTGAGTGAGTGGGTGGGTGGGTAATTTGCCTGTGAGTGTGTGCCACACCACCTTTTTGTGCAATCATAGATCCCCCAACAAAGATCTAAACTAGTAGAGGTTTATACAATATTCTGCAACGATCCTTATCGTTGACCAGATTGTCCCGCCTCCTCCTTCCACCGTTGATAAAAGAAGTGATGAGTTTATTACTCGGTAACAGAGAAAAAAAAAAACAACAACAACAACTAATAATCACGTACTAGCTTTCATTCAACCGTACCATATTTCTAATACCGCAGGTTAAATAAAAAAAAAAAAGGAAGGAAGGAAAAAAAAATGGTGATGAAGGATTGGTTAATATTCTTTTGGTACGAACAATCGAGTCGACAATTTGCTCAATAAAAGAGGAACGAGCAAGAGAGACAAAGGATATGAAGAGAGACACTCTCTTTAACACTTTTCGCATAAACCAAATTAAAGAAGAAAATATTAACAACAACAACAACAACAACATCAGTAATTAAGAACTCAATCACCACTGGATAACGCCGCCTCTTGTATATTCAATTTAATAACTAAATAAGACAAAAAAAAGAACAACAATAACAATAACAATAGCAAAAATAGAAATAAACAAATAAAGACAAGGATATTGGACAATTGGTACTTTGCATAATTCTCATTTTTATTATGGTTTTAGTTTACATATCGAAACAAAACACCGAATAGGAAAGAAGGAAAGAGGAAAAGCAGGAAAAGCAGGAAAGAGGGAAAGCAGGAAAAGAAAGGAATAAGAGAGAAGGAGAGATCCTTTTTTTTTTTTTTTTTTTGCCAATACTCAAATTAACAAAACAATATAATGAAAACAAAAGCATAACAACTTTATAAAACAAAGTTGAATGGTTTCTTGAAATTTTTGTACCTAGTCACGTGTGTATAACAATTCAATGTAAGATAAAGAATGTATGTATATTATTTATATATATATATATAAATATATATAAATATATTGATTGAATATTTGCGACACTCTAACTGTTTGAGACATACTTCTTTGCGACATTGATAAGGGACAAAAACACACTAATTATAATAATAAATAATAAATAATAAATAAGTAGAATGAGAAAGAAGTTTTGTTCTTCTGAATTTCTCCCTGCCTTCCTCTTCTTCCGTCTTACTTCGCAACAAACTTTCGGACACACACTGTATACTGAGAGACAAAGACAAAAGACAAAGACAAAGACAAAGACAAATTGAGACTCTGACTCTGACTCTCACTTTGTAAACAAATAAACTCTTATCAGTAATAGTGATTGTGCACTACAAACAGATATACACACTTGATACTCACATGCACAAATATACACACATACAATAGATCAAATATAAAGCTCTACAGCCTAGAACCAATAGCTAATCCACACACACACACAGGTATATATATATATATTTATATATATACGATTATCTACACTATACCTACGAGCTAGAGAATTGCATTCACCACAATCATGTCTAATGGGAACCTCTTTGACGATATAGAAGAAGACAACAACCCCTCTTTCTACTACGGCAATCCTTCCATTTTAACTGACCCATACCATACAACTAGCAATAGCAACAGCAGCAGCAACAACAACAACAACAGCAACAACAACAACAGCGCTGAACAGAATGCCGAAAACAAAAAAGAGATAAAGACAAGTGGTGCCATCAAGACTCAAGGTGCTACAAGAGCCAACGGCAGCAACAAGAGCAAGACTAATAGCAATAAACAGTCAAAGAACCACAAGAGCTCTTCCCCATCATCAATACCACCTCCTTCTTCTCAAAAACAGCAACAACAGGAGCAACAGCAACAGCAACAGCAACAACAACAGCAACAAATCAACAAGACATTCCAACTGCATACTGATGACGAATACCCAACCGACTTGGTCAACAGCACAATTGGCCTTTCAAACAAAATCACCCAGTTGCTCAACTCCAAAGACTTGAAAATCGATATTGTAAACTCTGAGAAATTGATCAACTCATCCATCATTGTGTACACAATCCTGCTCGTATCGGAAAAGATTGATAGCAAAATAGTCGTCAAGCGAAGATATAGCGAGTTCAAATCATTGCGAGATAACCTTATCCGGCTCTTCCCTACATTGATTATACCACCTATCCCTGAAAAACATTCCATATTGAGCTATTTGTTGACAACAATAAACACCGATAACGAATCAAACATAATCGAGATGAGAAAACGGTACTTTAAATTGTTCTTGGACGATATTGTATTTGACTCAAATGAGTTGTTGAAAAATTGTCCATTGGTTCACAAGTTCTTGGACCCAAACTATGAATTATGCTGGTACAATGCATTGAATGAACCGCCGATAAACGTTTTGCCAAACAACTTACTCTTGGCCAACCCAGTGAACCCGGCAGATCAAAATGGACTATACTCCATTTTGCCCATTGTTAACGGCTTTGATATTAGCACCAGTAAGCATGACAACTTGTCCAACTTGAAGAAAATCAATGACGAGTTATACAAACTAAATGACCAGATCAAGTTATTTGAACTCAGAGGCTTTGAACAAGACCTCAAGTTCAACATTCCCGATGAAATGATCACTTTTGAACAACGGTTCCACAAGGTCATCAAGAGCTTATCGCATTTGAACAAAATTGATTTAAAAACAACAAAGGATTACAAAGGATTGATCAACATTTTGATTGATCTTGGTGGCAACCTCAACAATTTCTCGTTGCAGATATACCAACAAAAGAAACACGACTTGGATATCGATGAAACCGAAAATGTTTCAAATCAAGAACAATCACATAACGACTTATCCGAGACAATTGAGAAATTTGGTTCAACAATGGATCAATCTTTTCTCAACTTTGAAAACTTTGTGTTTAATCAATTGATTCCACAATGGCAGGAACCAGTGAATCAAATATTGCAGTATAACCAAACGGCATTGAACTTGATCAAATTTTACAAATACAAGATTATTCAATTCAAAGTGCTTTACAAATTAAAGTTTAACAAGTTCCAACAATTGGTCAATTTAAATAGCATCACTGGTGGTGGTAACTTGAGTAGCTTGAGTAGCTTGAGTAGTTTGCATGGGTCAGGTAGTAATGGCGTTAGTGGCGGAAATGGCAATGGAGAAACGCTCCAAGCATCGACTAGTGCAAGTAGTTTCACATCTGCGAAAACAGACGAAGAAGAAGATGCTGTTGTCATCAACTCGCTAGACCATCTCAAGGAGCTTAACAGCCCCACATTGAACAATGCATTAAAGAACATTTCACTTAAAAAAGTTGCCAAGAAATCATCATGGTATGGGTTATTTGGCGGAAACAACCAGCCAAAGAAGTTTAATTTCCAATTACCAGTAGATGAGTCTAGTCGCCCCTCGTCCAATTCTTCACCTATGCTTGGTCATACACAAAACCCTACGGCATCAATCAAATTCAAATTGGCACATTTGGAGAAGGAATTAAACAAGATCAACCAACTTATCGAACTATGCAATGATGACATGATGCTGTTGACACAAGCAATAATGGATACATTTAATGAATTTATGCGGAAAATGGAAAAGAAATGGTTAACAATAATGATAAATTATTTAAAGAATGGTAAGGCATTGTTTGAAGAGAATTTGACAAATTGGAAACATTTTAGAGAAAGTTTTGAAGAAGTGATTACATAGATTGTGGTGGTGGTGATGGTGGTGCTATATATATATATATATATATATATATAAATTAAATCAATATACTGTTTGGTTGAATTTCTTTAGAGTTTATTTACAAAATATGAAACTTGATATAACTATTTTTCTGGGTGATTGATGATAAAATAGAGGGTTGATGGTGGCCAATATCAAGAATAGATTTTTTTTAAAAATAATAATAAAAATAAAAAGAACAACAACAACAAAAACAATACAAGTTTGTTGAGTACTGTATTGTCGTATTTTTTATTGTCGTGAATCTTGGCTTTTCTTTTTTTTTTTTTTTTTTTTTTTTTTTTCAGTTGCCAGCTTTTGCATTTTCATTTCTCCCTCTTTCCATTCTAAAATTTTTTAATTTTTAATTTTTTCTTGTTTTGGTGGCAAACACCTTTTCGGTACTTTATTTTTTTTGGTGTGGGATTTTTTGCGACAATGAATAATCAATGAATAAATAATAATAATAATAATAATAATAATAATAATAATAATATTCATGATAATTATAATAATAGTATTAGTAGTATTAGTAGTGAGCAGTATTGGTAGTAAAAAGAAATAGACAGGGCTAAATTACACATTGGATTTGACACTGGAAACAAACGATTTGTTTTTTCTTTTTTCTTTCTTTTTTTTTGCAACAACATTCACAACATCAACGAAGAATACAACTTTACTTGATTAAACTCAATCTAACTTAGCTTAACTTAACTTAGCTTAACTGAACTTAGCTTAACTGAACTTAGCTTAACTTAACTCATCATCTAGTCAGAATGTCAGCCATGGATATTGATTCAGACGTCTCCACAGTCTTGGCCACGATAAGACTGGAGCTCGACCAATCTGAACTCGTTAGCATCTTTTACCGTTTGGAAGATTACTATGAACGTAAATTATGGCACCAACTCACACAAGTGCTAGACGAATTGTACTTTGAAAACCCTGAATTTATCACATTTGAATTAAAGAACAAAGTCTACTCGTTATTTATTAGCCAATTCCAAACTAAACTCAACCCTATAAAGATTATCGATTTCCTTTTGGAGAGTTATGAACCCAACGAGATTTTGACTAGATTACAGGACTTGAGAGCGCAGTTTGTTAACAGTTTGCAAAAAGAGCACAACTTTAAAGATGCACAGGATCCAGAGTTTTTGAAAATTGTTCAAGACGACGAGGCATTGATATATGTCGATTTACAAATTGCTCGATATGATTTGATTTTGAAAAAAATTGATGAGGCTGAACAAATCTTGAAACAATTGGAAAAGGCAAAGTTTCAAGAATTGAACAATGACTTGAACCCCAGAATCAATGCCGCATACTACTTGGCCAAATGCGAGTTGTACAAGCTCCAGGAGAATTATAATGAATTTTACAAGAATGGTTTATTGTATCTCTCGTCAACTACATCGTTAAATGACAAGGAAGAGAAGGTGAAATTGTGCTACGAATTGTGCATTGCCGCCTTGTTAGGTGACTCTGTATACAATTTTGGTGAATTGATCTTGCATGATATACTCAAAGTTATTGCAACACCCGACCTGCAATATAATTGGTTGTATCATCTTGTGCAGAACTTGAACTCGGGGAATTTGCAGGAATTCAACAAATGGCTTACAGTGGCATTTGAAAAGTCGCCTTTTTTGAAACACCAAGAACAATTTTTGAACCAAAAGATTAGAATCATGGCCTTGCTTGAGTTGATCTCAGTAAAGTCATCATCGAGTGCAATGGACAAAACATTGACATTTGATGAGATTTGCAAATTCACAGGCACGAATAAAAAGGATGTCGAGTTATTGATGATCAAATGTTTCTCATTGAAATTGATTAGGGGATACATAGACCAAGTAGAGGAAACCTTAACGGTGACCTGGTTGCAACCTAGAATTTTGAACTTGGACCAAGTAAAGACATTATACAACCATTTGACGCAATGGGACAAGAGAGTCGATCTGTTGGCCAAGACCGTTTATGAAAGTGGTGGCACCATTTGGGCAGGCGTGTAAAAACTACAGACTAGGAGAAGTGAAGGAGGAAATGGCGGAGGAAAAAAAGGGTGGGGAGGGGGGGGGGAAAAGGTATTATATAATAAATGGTTTTATAAACTTATATAAGCACCGTATGTAGTGAGGTTGTTGCATATATAATGAATATTTTGACCTCTAATAAAATCTCTTTCGACTTTTTGCTGAATTGGTGTGGCAAAAGAAGGCAATAGTCTCGGCTGTAATTTTGTTTAACTTTCGCAATCGATGATATTCTCCATCCTTCATTCATCACTTTCAACCCTCCTGTCCACCCCTTTTCTTTTTCGCATTTTCGCATTTTTGCATGTTCGCATTCTCACGCATTATTACACTGACCCACCCACTCACTCATTTGCCCGCTTATACTTCCAATACACCCACACACACACACATATATATGTATATATATATGTATATGTATATGTACATACATTAATTTCTCTCTTTTTTCTTTCTTAATCCCTATAAATTTTTATTTTTATTTTTATTTTTATTCTTAATTTTTTTTTCTTTCACACAGACCCCTATTCTCCGAACTTTTCCAAGACTCGTGAACATTTTGTTCAAGGTTCAATTTTACTCAGCCTTAGAGAATTAAAAGCTCGAAAGAGAAAGAAGATAGGTTTACTCTTATTCAAACACAGTCCATTGAGAAGTTAGACCCAGACCAAGTTCGAGTCCAATCTGAAACAATGCAGTTGCTATCGATAGTGCTATTGTTCGTCACAAGTGTTTTAGCAAACCTTGCCAAATTCGATAATGACGAATACTCTCAAGTTTGTGCTGGAGTTTACTCCAAGAAAGATTGGGGTGGATCGTTTAAACCACATATTTCACTCACACTCAACCAATTCAATGACCACAAATACAACTCAAAAAATAAAGACCTGCAAGCATCCGACGCCGACGCCGACGCCAACGATGCTGATGGTGTTTCTGTGAGTTACATTATTTTCGAGTACAAGGACCTCGTCAATATTGGAGAGTATCTTGGTGATGGGAAATATAAATTCATCTGTGACGACTATGCAATCAACGACTTGAAACTTTGTAAGGAAGAACAAAAGGGTCAATTTATAGTCAATGCGAACCAGACATACTTTACAATTCTCACTTCGCAAATCACACAATTAGGGCCAGTGAAGGAGATTTCGTACCCTATTAATGAAACAGGTTACTATTGTGTCTCGACTTTCAGCGTAGATAAAGATGCCAAATACAGAGGTACAATCAACTTTCAAAATGCCTTTGGACAATTGAACGCCAGCGAGATCCCGAAGTTACCCGCATACGGAATTTTGACCTTGTGTTATGCCATAGCGTTGGCCTTGTTTGGTTTCCGTTTCTTTGTCAAGAGAAAACAGAACCAAATCTTGCCTTTGCAAAGGTACTTGCTTGCCATGTTGGGTTTCTTGACCTTTGATACATTGGTTGTTTGGTCATATTACGATTGTATCAATAGAGTCAAGTCTCCTAGCAACGGTTTTGTTATAGCATACATGGTGTTTATGGCCATTTGCAACGCCATTAAAATCACATTTTCATTCTTTTTGTTGCTTTGTATTGCATTGGGATACGGCGTCGTTAAATTGAAATTGAAGAAAAGCACCATGTTTTGGTGTAAAATTCTTGCTGCTTGTAATTTCGTGTCGAGTTTGGTGTATTTGATCTTTAACTACTATGGGGGGTCGTCAAGTGCTTTGGTGAGTTCTCAGAGTATTGAAAACGTTGATGCTGGGGGATTCTTGGGGTTGTTGCCATTGATACCCATTTCCATTGTTCTATCGATATATTACGTTACGATTTTGTCATCTATTAGACAAACAACCCACAATTTGCACCAACAAAGACAAGTCATCAAGTTGCAATTATATCAAAACTTGTTTAGAATCATTTTCTTTGCCATCATAATGACCTTTTTAGGTTTGACTTTGAGTTCATTCATCTACTTGAGCATGTCAACCACTGATATGTTTGAACAACACTGGAAGAGTTCTTTTTTTATATTTGATTTCTGGCCAAGTGTCGTGTTCTTTGTTGTGTTTATGATCATTGCATGGTTATGGAGACCAACAGAGACAAGCTACATGTTAGCAGTCTCGCAGCAATTGTCTGGAGGTGGCGATGATGAAGATGGTGACGGCGATCCAAATGACCCAAATTATCAAGGTCCAGGTGGCCGTGAGTTTGAATTAGACGACTTGTCGTTGTTAAGCCACGACGATGATAACGAGGAGGACGAGGAAGGCGGTCATGCAGGTAACATTCTTGGACGAAATAGGGTTGAGAGAGATAGTTTTGATGTTGGCGATGATCACAGAAAAGATCCCTTTGCCGATCCAAGTAATAGTTCTGTTAAAGGCAAAAATTTGGGATCGAATTCAAACAATCAACTGAAACCACCAGGATATAACGAGGTTGACCACAGAGATAGTGGTGAGAACAGTTTACACAACAATAATAATCGGGATAATGTACCGACGGATTCAGCAAATGGTCAGACATTATTTGAATTAGAAGGAGAAGATAGCGAACCCGAAGATACAGAAGAAGATGATAGATTGAACAATAGGTCTAAGAAGGACAACTGATAGCACTGTGTCCATGGAGTTGTATATATGTACACACACACACATATATATATATATATATATATATATATTTACATACAAATGGTTAACCCATGTGAGAATCAAATAGAATCCATTTATAAGCATTCAGAAGTATGTTACCGATTAGAAAAAAAAAATTCATCTCTTTATTAATCAGTATCATCTACTTTCAAGAGTGGAAAAGAAAGTTTAAAGTAAAAAATTATATAAACAAAAAACCAATGTAGTTTAAATTACCATGAAAGATTACTAAAATGAAAAAAAAAAAAAAGAGAAAATCAAAGAATTGAATGAAAAATTCTGCAATAGTTTATGTCGCAATATTGTTGCTCTTTATTTTTTTTGGTTTTTTTTTTTTCATTTTATTCTCATCATCAAATACTAGTTGAGTTCTTCTAATCTTCTTGTAAGTTTTGCCTCAATGCTAGTCCAGTTATCAGCTAGACCACTGTAAAACTCAATCTGCTTATCACAAAGTCCAAGCATTGCATCTTTCAATTCCAATTTATTGAACCTATCCCAATTGGGGTACTCGTCGTTGATGATTTTGTTTGTGAATTCATTAACCAATTTCGTTTGCAAGGTGATCTCATCTTCTAGTTGAGCAATTCTATTTTGCAATTTATGGATCTTATTTTCAGACGAAGTAGAACCAATGTATGGAGTTGCTGAGGTAGAGATTGTATCTTTGATCAATTGCGTTGTGTTGTTAACCAAACCTCCACCAACGCTACCACCGCCGTGATGATATGAAGATGCTGATGTTCCAGGATAATCATGTGGCTGTCCAGTTAAATTGCCAAGCTCGTTCCTGCTCTTGTTTAAATAGTCTTGTAGTACTTGCAAATCAATGCGCTTGTTGTGTTGTAATTCAATCAAGTTTGTAAGGTTAATGATGTATTTTGAACAATCTTTCAACAGAACTAGAAAAGACTCATCCATATAGTTGTGAAGTTCATTCCACGAGTTCAGAAAATAGTCTAAAGATTCGGCAAATACCTTAAAGTTGGATGCAATCGACAAGTTTTCATCGACAGAGTCCTTTTGCACAATTGACAATTTTTGAATCTGGCTCGAAAACTGTTCATAGTCAATACCCAATTCTTTATTCTTTCGATTCAATTTAAGAAAAATCCGGTCCAACTTTAACAAATTCTCATACAATTTCTTGAGTTTGTCATTTATTTCCAATATTTCTCGATTTGTCTCCTTTTTGTGCTTTGATGAGGTCAAAAAATTCATTACTTTTTCGGTTAAGAGATCTTCATTGACAACTTTGTTAACGATACCTCCTCCCCCGCCTGGTTCGCCATTTGTGGTTAATTCTTTAATCTTCAATGACGTGGTAAAAGTATTCCAATCACCGCTGTCGCTAATAAAAAGATGGAAAATTGACAGTTGTGACAATTCTCTGTGCTGAATGATAAACCGCAAGAAACGATCAAGCGAGTGTAGTCTTTTGTGGACAAATTCATGGCTAAAAGTGTCACCTACAAGGTATTTTATATTCAGCTTCGAAGGTAATGGCGGAATCATTGCAGTTGGAAAGTCATTGCTGATGCTTTCATACAAGTATCTAAAATCTCCGTACCTTCTACGTACGGAAAATGTTAAAAATTGTTCTCCAGATTTAGGCGCTTTTTCCTTTGTGAGTTTGAGAATTGAAGGGTTGTCTGTTGTAGTGGTGACAAGGTATGAGATAAATGGCTTGGAAGATGCGTCCAAGTCACGAGTAGGATGAGTGGCAGACACTTTTATTGTGTACTTGTCGTAATATGAAGTATCCACTGGTACAGTTGTCGTAGTTTCAGCGGCGGAATCTGGGATACTATTATAACCACCATTAGTGCCATGTCCATTGGATAATGTAGAGGAAGTTGTTTCAACGCGTCCTTGTTCTTTAGTGTCATTATCTACTGATTTAGTTGCTGGATCTTGAGACGACTCTATTTGACCTTCACTTAGCTTAGCAGAAGCTATAAGCAAGGAGTTGCTTGGGTCATCATCGGTGTTATCGTTAGTGGCATTATCATCATTGCTTTTAGTGTTATCATTACCATTATCATTATTGTTCTCATCGTAGTTTTTTGTTGCTCCCGTCTTTCCGGCAGCGTCCAGCTGTAAACCCTGGTTCTCGACTTGCTTAGCCACTTTTCTTCCACCCTGAGTGGTATCCTGCTGACTTGTCTCAAAGGATCCCGCCTTCCCTTGCTCTTGTGGCTTTGATTCTATAGGTTCTTCAGCAATTGAATCAATGTTGTTGTTGTTGTTGTTGTTGTTGCTTATATCGGAAGACCTTTCAATTTCATCCCTGTCCCATTGGATGGATGTGAACTGGTCTTCAGAAGCCATAGTTGTACGTGTAATTGTATGTAAACTTAGCAAATTGTTAATCTCTTTTTAGCTTATACTTTTCTTTTTCTTTTTTATTTTACAATAAACTGATTCTTTTTGCTGTTTGAAATAAGAAAAGTGAAGATGAATATGAGGGAGTTAAAGTGTTGCAAAGTAGAAAGAAAGTATAGTGGTGGCGCTGATAGAGCGTGGGGCAAGTAGTAATTTAATTCTTAATATATTTTTTTTTTGGCGCACATCTTTTGTTTAGTTGTGACTACTGGCGATAACAGAATCCAAAGGAAAAAAAAATAATAATAATGAAGAACTGAAAGAGAAGCAACGCAGGGCAGGGAAGGACAAGCGAAGCGGGGACAGAAAGAGAGAGAGAGAGAAATAGACTGACGCGAGATAAGCCAATTCGTCTTATCTCCATTTCCTCCTCCTCCTCCTCCCCCCTCCTCATTCTGTATACTCCTACTTTTAGTTAAACTCACGCGCAAGTTCACGTATACTTGCAGTATATCATTACAGTGTATCATTACTCAACGAATCAAACAAAGTCGACATTTATGCAATAATAACCTGCTCAATATTTCGCTTTAGTATCTATCTTTTGACTGAAAGAAAAATCAATGAAAAGGAAGAAGAAAAAAATTAAAAAAAAAAAAACAAAACAAATTGAGACAAAGAGAACCAAGACAAAGCAAACCAAAGAATATGAGAGTTTAAAACAATTTTAAAAATGTACATCAAGTTCTATTTAAAAGTCTAAAGAATAAGCCACACTCCACAGCCGATGATGGAGATACCAATGACCGCAGTGATGATACCAGCACCTGCCTTGTCTCCACCATCCAAGCTCAAAGGTTGTGCGTTAGCCTTTGTAGTACCGTATCCGCTCGCTGGATGAGATTTTGAAGAACCACCGTCGTTTGCAGTATAAGGTGCGGGTCTCTTTGTTGACATGAGGTTTTGCATAACTTCCAACGCAGACATTTGTTCGCCCAATCCATACAATCCATCCCAACCGACAGTCCAGTTTGTCCAAGAAAGACCACATGTGTGTCCATCGGATCCTCCCGAACAAGAGCCTGCAGCTCCATTGGCAGAGTCGACTAACCATTTATTGATAGTGGGCTCTGTTTCGGGTACCAACACTGACGTCAAGCCCAAAAATCTCGAGAAATATGCTTTAAATGATCTTTGATCATTGTTACATGTATATCCCGGTTGGCATGCTGCCTCGTACATAACCATACTACCCGTTTTGTTCATAAAAAACACCCGGGAACTGTGTAATAAATTTTTGGTGTAGTTGAGCCATTTTTCTTCTTCGGTGTAGTTGTAAAGATATGCACAGCCCGCAAGCATGAGTCCTTGATTATAAGTCCATTGGTATTTAGTAATGTTGGAACAATTGTTTGCAATCTTAACACCATCATAAACAAACCACTCATTGCCTTCAGTGAGCAAACCAGCACCATACATCCAATTCCAAACACGTTCCGCCCACTCAACATATGAGTCATTACCAGTAAACCTGGCCAACCTAGCTGCCAAATGGAACAAGCACCCATTGGAAACCGAATTCTTGTAGTCATATCCGGAATTCCATTGGAAAATCTGCCATCTCAAGCCTCCATTACAATCTGCAGAGTCCCATCTAGCAGTCATTGTGTTGAAAACAGCTTGTGCCAAGCCTAACCAACTAATTTCATCACTGTCTGGATTACTAAAATTTCTTTCTGCTGCACCCATAACTGCGATTCCCCAAAAGCCTTGGTCATCATTACCTTCAGTAGTACTCTGGTTTAATGGGATATAGTTGTTATCGTCGCCGACTTGATAAAGCAACGCTTGCTTAATCAAAGGGACATAAGTGTCATTTTCAAAGAAAAAAGTGTAGTCGATGAGCGAACCCCAAGCTCCACCAGCTTCCCACCAATAATATGGCGCAACAAACTCACCAATGGTTCCACCATAGTTGTAGCCATCGTAATAATCTAATATACCATCTGCGATCAAAGCGCAATCTTCTCTAATTGTTGTGTCATTATTTGTGTCGAGCCATATGGCTTGTGTAAGCGTAAGGAAGCAAAATGTGATGAAACAGGAGACCAGCCTCGATTTCATTTTCTTGGGTAATAATTGCTACGATGAAGCAAATATAAAGACAGTAATTACAATAACAATAAATTATTCAAAGGAAAAAGGGAAATGGGAAAAAGAAGACAAGAAAAGCAATGAATCTTCTTTTTTTTAAAAAAATTTTTTTCTCTTGTCTTTTGTATCTATAATCGAATGAAATGGAAAAGTACTATGAAGATCTTGATAAATATGGGGATGCTAAAGATGAAATAGAATTTTAAGTCAGTTATCAGTGGGTTGGTTTAATATGTCAAAATGAGGTATTATAAAAAGGAGTGAAGGGGAAGGAAGAGGTGTTATCGGTATGAAAATTATTTTACATATATATATATATATATATGTGTTTGTGTGTTTGTGTGTGTGTGTGTGTGTATAGTATGCTTATAGATTTCTCTCTATATTGTATGGATATTTGTACCCAAGGGGCTTCTTCGGGAGAAAAAAAAATATCATGGCACAGCTTTTCATATTACATTTTTTATTTCATCTTTTTTATTTTTTTTATTTTTTATTTTATTATTTTATTTTTTATATTTTCATTTATAGTGCAATTGTCTTTTTTCCGATTTCACCTTACTTTGTGTTTTGCGCGTCCAATGTGCTATTTCCAATTTATTGTGATCAAGATACTCTCTCCCCCCCCTTCTTTTCAAAAGAAATCTACGCCATTCTCTACATTATAGGACTAGTCTTTTGTATTAAACACACGTATACTCATCCATATACATAGTCTGATAATGTAAGGTACTTAGACAGCTAGCTATTAAACACTGGGTCTAAAGTACCTACATTTGTTTCTGTATCGGCCATAATTATGTCACCAGTAGGATCATTATTGTCTTTGAGAACTTCTGGAATATTAGAACCATCGGTCAAGTTTGGTAATTCGAACACAAGGGTTGACTCTGTTTTTTGTTCCTTTCTCTCTTCTTTTTCTTGTTCTTTTTCTTCCTCCTTTTCTTTTTCTTCTTCTTTTTCTTCCTCTTTTTCTTGTTCTTTTTCTTGTTCCTTTTCTACTTCTTCGTGTTGCTCTGCTTCTTTTTGCTCTTCCTGTTCTGCTTTTACCTTCTCCATCTTCTCTTCAGTTTCTACTTTTCCATCTTCTTCTTTCCCTTCTTCAACTTTCCCTTCAATTTCCATTTCCACTAGATTGTGGCCAATACGTGTTTCTGGAACCTCTATTATTTCCTCCTTGTCAGGTGCATTTCCTTCCGCATCTTCCATGTTGATGTCATTAGCGATAGGTTCATTGTGTTCATTCTCCAGAACCGTCTCACGTGCAACTTCTTCCAATGCTTGTAGTTCTTGATTGTCGACAACACCCTCTTTTTCTGAAATTGCACCCTCTTCTTCAATATCAACTCCACCATCGACTTTATCATTGACTACATGACTGGCTTCGTGACTGGCTTCACTTTCACGCTCATCTTTATTTTCATCTTGGCCTCCAATAATCACAGTCTCCTGCACGATTTTTTCAAACTCATTTGCATTGTTTACAAGGTCACTAATAAAACTCTCTTCCAGCAAATTTTTCACATACGGCAGTAAGCTCTCATTTCCAGCTGTAATGATCTGCTTGCAAAGTTCTTGATACACATTCAGAGCTATTTCGTTATCAACCTTGAACTCGCCGGTTCTTGTGCCTAGTTGCGTAGCTAAGGTCTTCAAAACCAGTACAATTGTCTCCTTCAATTCTGGTGGATAAAACGTCGCTTTGTTAAGATCAGAATACGTGGTGAAACTTATTTTAATAGTCATAATGTTCAACTTCTTGTTAAACCCAAGACTTATTGATGAGGATTTAACCCTATGTGGGTTAATTACATCGCTACCATTGACGATGCCCTGGTTCAAATTCTGATGCATGTAGGGATCCGCATAGTAGAAAAAAGACCGCAATGTATCCGTATACTTGTAATCTTGGGCATTTGTAGATTTTTGATCAAGTTGCAAAGCCAACGTGGCAATTATGGGGTCAATGTATAGCTTTTTCAAATTTGCCAACATGTTCAAACGAGATTGACGTTCAGTAAGCTTTGATGGATTCTGATGAGAAGCATGCAGTTCTGTAGTAGTAGCAGTGGCAGAGGCAGCATTGGTGTTGTTAATACTTAATTTAGCCAACTCCAGAGCAAACTCTTTGTCAAGTTCTTTTAGAAACACTAGATTCTTGCAACTTTCATTATTGACCCTTTTCTCCAATATCTGTAAAAGAAGTTTTTCAAAGTTGTGAAAAACATTCTTGAATTTGTATGGATTGAATGTCTGACCAGATTTACCAACGCCATCCTTATCTGAGCCAACACCAGTACCAGCACCAGTGCCAGTGCCAGTGCCAATGCCGGTGCTGGTGCCAGTATCTGCGTCAGGACCACTAACGGTAAGGTTTGCACCAACACCAACACTATCATCCAGGTCTTCCCCCAATTCCATCAATTCCTTGATAATGTCATTCTGGTCCTCTGGCGCTTTACTGCCGTTATTATTATTACCACTACTATTGTTATGACCAATGTGGTTGTTACCGGATTGCTTTCGCTTCACAGTTTCAGTCGGAAATGGAACACCCAGTACCGATGGGGTTTCTCCCACGGGGTGTTGCGGCTTAAACTTGTTACGCCCTGTTGGCGTTTGCATGTTTGAGTTGATATCAAACTTTTCCTCTAGCCCTTTCAAATCAATTTTCTTTGCCTTAAAAGGCTTTTCAATACGATAAGATGAAGAAGAGTGCGAATGAGACTTTGATGACTTCGATGGTGTTCCTTCATCGGGACGTAATGTCATCTGGTATCGTGTCCCATTAGGCGATGTTGCCCCCGTGTTTGGAATCTCATCGGAATTTATCGTAATCACAGGAGGAACATAATTTGGGTCATTCAACACTTTGGCAATTTCAAAATCGTAATTAAACGGTTTATTATGGTACCTTTTAAAAAATTCGTCCTTTAGTAAACCTTCTTCCTCAATGTAGTTTTCTGTCAGCTGCTGTTCTCTAAATTGCTTAAGGCCATATAACATTGTTTCTTGTGCCAAAGGCTTACGCAGGTTCTTTTTGTTTCTTTCAATGATACGACACTTGGCACATGTTTTATATTGTCGCACCTCAAGTGGTTCATCATCAAGTCTTTTTCTTTTACACCTTCGGCATCTTCTTATATCAGCTCTCATCATGTCTAAATAAAACTCTTGACCTATGTGTGTGTTTGTTTTTGTTCTTGTTTTTGTTCTTGTTTTTGTTCTTGTTTTTGTTCTTGTTTTTGTTCTTGTTCTTTTCTTTTTAGTTTTTCCTTGCTTTTAAACTCTTTCTGGTATTCTTACCTCTCTGAGAAACTAATATAATTAAGAATCCTCTGTCTTCAGAATTGAAGATTCACCGATAAACAATTGTAAGTGATTATCAAACTTGAACTCTAAGTGACTTTTGCAATCTTATGATACTAATGGTGCGTCTGGCTCGCGATTCTTCTCTTTCGATTTCTGTTTTTTTTTTCTTCTTTTTAGTTCGATGTTTTTTTTTTCCTGCTTGTCTCTGTCTCTCTGCGAACAATCAAAACGATATGGAACGAACAAAGGTATGAAGTTGTGTCTCGTCGATGGTGCGCAAGTTGCTTGATTAAAATCTTAGCAAGATGTGTTGATATATATTCTTTTTGGTATCTTTGTTGATTTTGAAAGAACAAAGAATTAAAAGATTCAACCAGTGTAGTGGATTCAAGGCAAAAAAAAAAAATTATTAAAAAAAAAAAATTTTCGCCATTATTTTTTTTTTCTTTTTGTTCTTCTTGTTGTTCTTCTTCTCTTTGTCTTACTCCTTCATTTACAATTCCCAGAAAAAAAAAAAAAAATCAATTCATCACGTGATTAGTATTTAGACTTGTGAAACTTGTTTTCAGAAGTAAGTAGATTGGTAGTACAAATACCAAATGCAGTTTACCAATGTAACAAGCAGAGACTCTATATTAAGAAAGATTACAATAATATGTTTTGTTGTAGTCAGTAAGCACATATGATATGTAGAAGAACGGTAAGTTATTAAAGACAAACCGAGAAACCATTTCCCTCTTTGTTTTTCTCCTCTCCTTCGCCCTTGTTTTTTTTGCAGCCAAAACTTTTCAGAGCGAAATTGTGAAAAAGATCGCATTTTTGCAACCTGCGCGGCCGAATCTTGGAACCAGGGTACAAGTGATATATAAAAGAAGGATTTAAGTGCTTGGCTTGTTATTCAAAAACCAATGCATAAATAGAGAATGTGGAAGTGATTTAGTTTGGATTGGTAGTTAAATAACAGAACAAATATTGTAAATTTATTCATCACATTGTTTATGTTCATGCTGCTTATCATCTAGTCTATGATTTCTCACCTGGTTGTTCCTTCAAGGCAAGGCTCATCACTATTAGAAATCAGTAAGGTTGTACTATATAGGCCATAAAATTTGGAAAAAAAAAATACTATCTTCATTTTACCACCTTACTACAACAAATCAAATGTTAAACAAATGGGAAGCATACTTAGTTGTTAAGAATTGAGAATACAATATTGATTTATGATTAAGCAAATCTGAAGCAAAAAAAAAAAAAACACAGACAAAAAAAAAAGAATAGTGAAGAGTACGAGATTCGAACTCGCGCGGTAGACATACCAACAGATAACTAAGTGATCTTTGAAGTAGGACATTGAACCTACCATACAAAACTTAAGTCTGTCACCTTAACCAACTCGGTCAACTCTCCTATTTTTCTTACACAAACAGTGTGGAGTTTTTGTATACTTCATTTTTAGATTTACTTCAATTGTTTCTCTTAGCGTAAGTAACTCATATACACTTTAAATGTTTTAAAAATGCATATAGCATGAAGATAGAAAAAGAAAAAGTGACTTCTATTACTTTCTTCAGCATTGTAAGAAGTAATAATCATTATTATCTAGCGATATATAAAAATATTTACAAAACTGAAAAAAACCAATTTGCAATATGATTTGAGAAATTTGATATATAGGTGTGTGTCAGAAAAACATTCATTACCAAAAAGAAAAAAATGAAAAAACATGAATTTGAAAATGAAAATGAAAATGAAAATGCATACCTACAAAAAAAAGCTAATATAAAGGCTATTATGAAAACTAGGTAAAGAACTAAAAAATGGGAGGAAAAATGAAACATATAAAAAATAAAAGAATCTAAAGCTTAGTTTCCGATTTCTTGATGAGTTGCTCAAATTGGGCCAAGTCTTTTTCTGTAGTACAGGACCCGCCACAAACGGCGATTACAACAATGTCATCTTCTTGTAGGTGTGCAAAGCGCTTCAACAAAATATCAATCTTGTTATAACATACAGATAATGCAGCACCACAAGCCGGTTCAATGATCTTGCCTGAACATTTCTTGTGCGTTACACAAGCACGAAGAGCATCTATATCATCGATCATGGAAATGTGGGAGGTTATACCACGTGTAGAGTCGTGGTAATATTCCAACGACTGCTTTGTTGTGTGTGAGCATGCCAACGATGTCGCCATTGAGTTCACGTTGTTGAGTGTGATTATGCTATTTGCCTTGAGAGACTCGTTCAAAGTTGGGGCTTGAGCAGTCTCAATAAGCAAAATGTCCCCTGATAAAGAGTTGTTGACCATTCCTTGAAAAAGCCCATTGTATAATCCGCCACCTCCAAATGAGCAAACAAGACCTTTAATATTGTTTTTGTGTTTTTCTCCAATCTGTTCCACAACTTCGTTGACCAAGGTAGAATGGCCTTGCCATATCACCGGATTGTCAAATGGGTGACAATATATGGGGTAGACTGCATCTCCGATGCTATGAATCAACTGTTTAAGATGTTTGTCAGCTTCATTGATGCTGTCGCCAAAAAGAATCACTTTGGCTCCGTATTTCTTCAACTTTTCTTGAATCACTGGTTTGGCAATTGTTGGTATCACGACTGTGCATGGAACCTTGTAATATGCAGCCGAGTAAGCAGCAGCCAATCCAGCATTGCCGCCACTTGAGGCAAAAACGTGCATCTTATCTCTTGAAACACCCTCATTAGTTGCTTTTTCGATTGAACACTTGACAAGGTGGCCAATGCCACGCAATTTGAAACTACCTGATGGCTGTTCATTTTCATTTTTGAATAGAATTCGGCACGGTGGTTTAATGGGGAGCTTATTGGTGACATCAATTAAGCTTGTTTTAATGTGTGGAGAATTCAATTGTGCAAATCTTTTTGTTTCAGTTGCAGTTGCAATTGCCGTTGCAGTTGCAGTAGCTGTTGAGCTGAATTGTGGCTGTAAATCAAAAGACATGTTGAAGTCAAAACTAATTAGAAAGTTATTTGGAGAGGAAGTCAGTTTTTAATTAATTGCCAAAATTGCAATTGACCAAGTGCATACTTAAATGTATATATATATATATATATATATATATTAATACATTGATGCCTCATCTGTGTTCTGAAAACTAATCTATTTTTAAAAGTATATAGCAAGAGATCTTTCCCCTCCCCCCTTCCCTTTTCCCATCTTCTTCACTTTCCTCCTCCTCTTTGTTCTCTTCTTTTGACTTTTTTATTTTTTATTTTTGGCTTGTATTTGTCTACTTAAGCGGCATTGTTGCACAGAAGTTTGAACACAAAAGAAGTGATAGAAACAGTAACAATAACACAAACTATGCAAACTCCGTTGATAAGCGAGGCATTTTTTTAAAATTCTTTTGCCTTTTACCTTTTATTATTTTTGCGGTTTTTTTTGACAGCAAGCTGGAGTCAGAAAGACAGTTTGTGACTTCTTGTGTATGGTAGCGCTCTTATATTTGACTTCTTTATTTTTTATAAACTATGCTGAACAGCAAAACATTTCTTTTAGAATGTTGGTGAAGTTGTCTTTAGCTGTTTTTTCCCCCCTTTTTTTGCTTTCTTTGACTTCTACACTGACTCTTTCAAACGGAGGTATATCACCACTATCTCACCTTACCCAGCAACCCAATTGCAACCATAACCATTCTTGAGAGATTTTGATGCCACACATTTCCATCTCCACCTGCAACCACTCCTCCTTTTGAGCTCTTTTTTTCTATCTTTTTCTCTCTATCACTTTCTCTTTTTTGTTTTAATATACAATTCTCCACACTTTTGTGCCAAATGATGCAAAGAGAACCTTTGAAACTTCAAATTTGCCGTAGACCCAAGAGGAATAAAGAGGAGCGTCGGTTAGAACTTCTTTCAAATCCCCTAGTAAGATTTCTGATGTTGATGTTTTTGTAGAAAATATCGCAATATATCTACAAATATGAGAGAGTCAAAGAATACATACACCATTAAAAGAAAAAGAAAAAGAAAAAATAAAAGGAAAGTGGTTTCATCCATGTCATCAAAGAAATAAGTTTTTGGTTCGATTTTGATGCAAATATTTTGAAAAGACTATCAGCGAATAATATTGATATTTGAAACCAGAGACGGTTTACTGTATTGGTTTCATAATATCATAGTCTACTGAAACCACCTTACTCATAGAAGCAATGAAACATTTCTATTCATAAAACGTATCGGAACCTCAATACCATCACTATATTTTCCTGGATCTTTACATTTCAGCTGTACGTTTCAAATCTCGTGATCTCGAATCATTCAAATGTTTTCTTCATCCTCTTACCTTTATTGAAAAGTTTGCGTACCTTTTTTGATAGTATATACCCGTCACATCTGTCGGTGGTCCTTTGAATCAAAGCAAAGCGCATTAACTGAAACTCAAACTAAAGAACAAAAAAGAAATAGAGAAAAAAAGAAAAAAGAATTTTCCTCATTATTTGATTTCGTGGTGGATAGCGTATACACCAATACAAAGACAAAACCTTCTCACTGAAATACCTTGGTCACTTATATCCTCATATATAAAAGTATAGGTACAGAATTTTGCAACCCACGTTTTTTGTTTTTTTGTTTTTTTGTTTTTTGGTGGTTGTTTTCGTTTTTTATTTATTTTTTGATTGTCACTCTTTTCCACCCATACACTCAAACATACCTCATCAATATCGTCCTGTCAACAACAGCAGCTATAAATACTACTGCTACTACTACCACCACCACTACAACAAGAACAACATTCTGATCAAAACACTATCTACCCGCAACCTTTTGTTTGTTTGATATTTGATTAGACAAGATATCTTTAACAACAATCTAATCTACCACTTGCGCTCATTTACCTTGACAGCTTAACAAATACTCATTTGCAAGACTTCTCAAGAACAAAAGAAGAACAGAAGAAAAGGACAAAAAGACCTGAAAAGAACTGAAAAGAAAAGAAAAAAGAACAACTTTGCTAGCGATGCCGTCGCCAATATGGATCTCAAATAGTTCTGGATACTTCACTCCCACGATTGTACTCAAGAGCATAGAACTCACTACTGTTTCCATATGCAAGTCAATAACCAATCTGCAATTTTACACATCGCATAACGTCCACTTGTTTTTGAAATACTTGATCTTGTCTGTACTATTATACGTATTCATCAACTGTCCCGTGAATATAGCCAAGCTCGTAGTCTGGCGAATATATAATGCTCGCGATGCTACAAGAATAACAGGAGAATTAAACTTGTTTTTTACCCATTATTTCAACCTCAACTGTTTTTGCATGACATTATACAGCTTTTTTGATACCGATTTGGAAAAGTTGTTCTTGTTGAATTTAAAGCACACTGACAAATTAAATGGAACCAAGTATTGCGAGCACTATTCGGCACTACCAAATCATTTCACGGCCGTTGGCGGTGATAACGTATATTCCTTAAACCATCTTTTCAAATTCTCAAGAGAGTTCAAGTCATTTGTCAAGAGGTATTCAAATTACTATATGCTCAACTTGGTCGTGTTCAGTTGCATTTATATCTTACCACACAGTATCTCAACAACGGTGCTTGCATTTATCACATTCTCCTCTGTATTGGACAAAATAGGTACAGTGTTTTCAATAATCGTTACTGCAATGCTTCAAATGAGCGATGCTTATTATACTGCGCTTTTCTTGACGACTTTTTACGGCTCGTGTCTCTTGGCTGAGGACTTGTTGATCCCATACTTTAACAAGGTGCAATTCACCAATGTTGAAAAACTGCAATGGATTAATACTAGAAAGGGTGTACTTTTCGGCATTGGCTTATGCTACTTCCTCGCAGTCCAGAAGTTTCCCATGATTGCAATGATCATATACTCGAATGCACTTTTCAATATGGGCGCCATCATTACCAAAATCAGTAGTGAGATTCCTAAAAACTCAACAAAGGAGATGGGAAGATGGGCTATCACTGAGAGTGTTTGGGACGGACATGAAGCTTTCGTCAAGGAAAGTTATGGCCTCTTTTAAAACAACGGAAATGAGAGGCTTTGGATTATATTATAAAATTTTTTTTACTACACTTCATCATATTACATTAGATTACTTATATAGAATAGAGTTTTATATAGAATAGAAGGTTTACAAAAGAAAAAGGAAAAAGGAAAAAAAAAATAAAAAAAAAAGGAACAAAAAAGGATTTATTAGGTATATATATATATATTTATTTCACAAATGCAAATGTCTATTGGGAATTGAAACTATAAATAAATTGATATGAAGCTTTTAAGTCTGGCATAATTCACTGTAACCCAGACTATTCTCTCATTCTTTCTTTTTGCTATTTCTTCTCTTTGCTATTTCTATCTTCTTCGTTAATGAAAATTTTTAAAAAAACGCAGAAAGCAAAAAGCAAAAAGCAAAAAGCAAAAAGCAAAAAGCAAAAAGCAAAAAGCAAAAAGCAAAAAGCAAAAAGCAAAAAGAAAACACTGCTTCCGAAACCCATTTTGGTTATCAAATGATGCTTTTCCAGTAGTCAAATAAACTCTTTAATTTTTTTCACCCCCCAAACATTTTTTACCACTCAGTCAAACAAACATGAGGAAACTCAACTTCCTCCATGTTATGCTGTCCACCACGGAAATTTTGCTTACACGAATACTTCTTCATTGGGAACCACCAGTATGCAAGCATACAAATGACATAAACGACAAGAACAACACAAAAGTAGTTCATCCCCTCGGCAGTGACTGGGTAATAAGCTGGAAATGAGAAAAACACCAAAGCAAAGACACACCAACAAAGCAACACAATGTTGCAAACTGTACCAACCTTGCCCAACCAAAATGGACCATGACGAATTTGACGTTTTCGCACCAATAAACAGATTGTTGGGATCGAATAGGCAATGAGCAAGAAGGAAACACAGGCCAATGCAGTAGCTTGCAATGCAGCATCGGAAAACACCAATACGGAAACAATGGACACAATCACAGTGGAAAACAAGTGTGCATACAAGGGGCCACCTGTCTTGGGGTCAATGATTGATAAGTACTTGGACATTGGTAAACCATTGTCTCTTGCAAAACTCCAGCATAATCTGGCTTGCCATGTTTGACAAGCAACTGTGCATCCAGATGCCGTGAGAAATATCAAAGCACCAAGACATGTGGCACCTATCTTGTTGCCCAAAGCTTGATAATAAATGTCAAGAATGGGCATACCGGTAGTTGAAACAATGATGTCTTCGAGATTGGTGATGCAAAAAAACATGGCGATCGAGTACGTGAATGCAGTAACAAATCCAATTGCTACAGTGGACAAAACTGCTTTGGGAATATCTCTCTCTGGTTGCGATGTTTCCTCACTCAAGTGTGTGACACTATCGAGACAGGCAAAGGACCATGCGGGGTTGATGAGTCCAACAATAAAGGCGATTCCCTGTGATGGCCAACCAGTTCCATTGGTGAACTCGGCAAATACAAAGTTAGCGTCATTGTAATTACCTCTTGAGCAAACGAGCACGGTGATCAAAATAATGGTATATGAACTCAAACTGATACCAAAGATGCTATTTCCAATGATTGGAAGATACTTGTGCCAGATATTGAAGAAGAATAAGAACCAGTTTACAATATTGTATATGACAAATATCTCCCATTTTTTAGTAACGTGTTCTGGGTGGTTTAAATTCCAAAAGCCCAACAATTGCAAGGCCAATGCAATATTCATTGAAGTTGTAGTGAAAATAGAGCCACCCCATGAGATGCTACCGGTGATATAGGCCCAAAAACTCGAATACTTTTTGGGTGCAAGGACACGAGCCCAAACATATTGGCCACCTGCTGAAGGCATGGCACTTGCCATTTCACCCAATGTTACGGCAACACAGATGGATGCCGAGGCGACAATCAATATACCGTACACAATCAAGATGGGGCCACCAGATTGGATACCAGTGACCAAACTTGAGGATATACCAAGCCAACTGTTTGTCAAGGAAAACCCAATCATGGCAAGACTCAAATTTGAAAAGTTTCTCTTCATCTCGCCGGTGGCAGTGACATTTCCATTGTTGATACCACCTTTATCGTCCTCACCATCAGAAGATGCAATATAACCACCAATACCAATACCAATACCACCATTAACACCACCATTAACACCATGGTGTTTGGAGAAAGATGTAAAGCTATTGGAGTCTTCAACATCTATTCTCTTTTCGGAATCTCTGAAACTCGGTGAGTTCATCAGATCGAACCCTTTTTCTTCAAATTTGCTCATTGTTAACTAGTTAGTTCCTCAAATGTGTTTGTAAATAGATGTCAAAGAGGAACAAGGGGAAAATAAGAAAACGGGAAGAAGGAAAAGTTGAAGGAAAAAAGGAGTGTAGATTATAAAGTTCTTTGACTAGAAAACGAGTAGAACAATCAAAGAAGATTTTTTAAGAAAAAAGTAGAAGTAGAAGAAGAAGAATCAGAAGAAAATAGGGACAAAAGAAAAGAAAAAGAAACAACGAACAAATGGGAATGGAATGAAAAGTTTTGAAAAAAAAAAAAAATATGGGGAAATTCAGTATTCTTAAATGTGAAATGCTGTGAAGCTAAACAATCAAGAAAAAAAAAAAAAAAGAAAAATAAAGAAGTTGTTAGTAATTTGTGTGTTTTGATGGGGAAAGGGTAGGTGAAAAATTTTTGAGTACTCACAAAATGAAAAGAGAAAAGAAATGAAAAAAAAAAAAAAGAAACAAAAAAATAACAAATAAGCACCTGTGCTTACGATAAGTAAAAAAAAAATGAGTGAATAATAAAACCGAGAGAAAGAGAGAAAAGCTTACACCCCCCACCCAATGCATCACCAAATCTGTGAAAAGAAAGTTCAAAGATGTAAAATTTGAGCTAAGACGAGACGAACCTGTTGAAGTTAGTAAGGCAATGACAAAAGTGAATGGTAGATGGAATAAGAGAAGGCAAGGGTTAAAGTAAGGCAATGTGAATCTGTGCTTAACAAGAACGCTTCCATAGCCTAGTCTAGAATCACAAGTATAATTGGTTACGAAAAAACAAAAAAGAAAAAAAAAAATAAAAACTTGAAACTTGACAAACCAAAGAGTAAAAAAGATCTTATTGTTTGTTTATAAGTCCAAAGTGGTCTCTGTTCAATATAACGTTTACAGAAACGATGGGTGTATTATTTCGCCGAACCTGATTCTTGTCGATATAGTCATTTTACCAAAATAATGAAGAGAAATGATGCAAAATTATGTGAGTTAAAATTTTTGTTGGTCGTAGCACAAAATATATCACAATTTTGGCATGTGATTTTTTTTCCACTTTAATTTCCTCAATTCTTATTTTTTTATTTTCATTTGTTTTATCGTACATTTGCCTACTCATGTTGTAGAAGTGGTGAGGCTATGGATCTAACAGTTTTCTTCGTATGTCTTTACATTTCACAATTTCCAATTGGTTGTATAAATCACTGGTATAAGCAAAAGAAGAGAAAAGAAGAAAGAAAGAAAGAAAGAATCAATAAATAAATGGATGAATGAAAGGCAAGAAAAACTTATTCAGCATAGCAGAGCGTGAATCTGTCTTTTTTGTCATTTAGTTTTATACCTTATAGAAAGTTATACTAAAATTCTTTTTTTAAAAAGAATAAACGTCAAGATACAAAACTTGGACGATAGAAAAACTCCGACACTAGCCACAGACCCCGGCCTCGATCCTCTTACAAATTGGGTATTTGTCGAGCTCGCTCTCTCGCACCCTCGCACCCTCGCACCCATGATGGTCCTAATATTCCTACTTTGACCGACTCATACTCATACTCAAACCCAAAGTTGTATTCAATGAGTCTCTGATAAATTATATATACATGTAAAATTAAATAATTTTTTTTAAAAATATCTGCACCTTCTGACACCTCTCTTTCAATGAAATGAAAAATCTCCAGACAAGTTCTTATAGGTACAATTTTGTTCTATCCATCAACGCATCGCAATTGATATTGATTGAGCAAACACAATTCCACTTTACAGCGTCCATGATCCCAACCATGACCAGCATGAAGGAAAATCAAAAACTGAAGTCCCTGTAAAAAGTATGCAGCCTCATCGGGTACGTCCGCTCAAATGTATATTGCATCTCAAGTATATTGCACTGTCTATGTGATGGAATTACTTTTGGACAAAGTTAATGAAGAAGAAAAGAAGAAAAAAAAAAAGAAGAAGAAGAAGAAAAGGTTGAAATAAGTTATTCTGTTTTGAAATTTTTTTTTTTCTTATGTCTTGGTCCACCTAGGCGATGAGTGCGCAAGAATTATGATATATCAAAATCGTGTTAGTGTACACGACCGTATCTCTCTTTTTTTTATTTTTGTAAAGAAAAACAGAGAGAAACAGAGAGAAAGAGCGAGGAAGAGCGAGAAAAAGAGAGAGAACGAGAGCATTACCTTTGGATCTTTGTTTACCACAAATTAAACAAGACACCATCCGCAACAAAGTTCAGAATAAAGAAACAAAGGCAAAGATCAAATTTTTTCCAACCATTACCAAAAGTAAAAGTAGGAAAACGCGATGTTTGCAAATAAACCGAGCACCAATAATTCAGCTTTTGGGAGCGGGTTCACTTTTGGATCCGGTGCTCAGCAACAGCAGCAGCAGCAACAACAACAGCAACAAACCCAAGCACCGCCATTGAATCAACCAACTTTATCGTTTGGCTCTACAACCCAAACAACAATCAACCCTCCTACGGCACCATCACTAAGTAACACAAACATAGACATCACTGCTTCGTTAAACACCAAGAATAGTGGAGAACTTTTGAAAGAATTACTCGAGTCAGCAAGTAATTTGCCCAAAGTTGCAGTCTCAAACTCCAATGCAAATTTAAAATCAATACATCTCACTTTGGAGGAACTCGAGCGTAAATCTGACCAATTGAGGAAAAGAGAAGAGAAAACAAACAATTTTACAAGAGCCCATTACCTTTTAGCTGGAAGCGGAGTCGCAACTGGAGACATTGAAGATGACTTGAGTCGAATCCAAGTACCAAAACCCAAAGGTATAGCAAACTTTCACAACAATCGTCACCCTCAACCACACCAAAGTAGTGAATCGTATGTTTTGCGTGAAGATAACATTGAACAGTACTTGAATAGCAAAAAAGAAGAGAATATTCTCAACACAATTGAGCAATCTTTTGAATTAGCTTCAAAAGATTTCGATAATTTCATTAATGCAAACATCTCAATTGATTGGAATAAGAGACGCGAAGATTTAAAAAAAGCCGTGGGATTGAAAGATGATCAAAAGTTCAAGGAAGAAGCACTCAAGTGCTCCATTGTATGGAAATCCAAATCTGCAGCAGCTAACATTTTGACTCCATTACATACCAAAGTAAGCAGCTCGCCATTAGTTCGCCAATGCTCAAGAGACAAATTTGAAGACTACGCAAGAGTAGTTTACACCTTGAACGAAGCAAGATTAAAAGATAAAGTTTTTCCCCTCTGTTTGAACTTTTTCGAACTTAATAGATTACAAGAGGATCTGAGATCGAAACAGATTTGCGAAGCTTGGAAAATTCTTCAAGGTTTAACAGGGGAAGAAAGTGCCAAAACAACCCAAGAGCAAAAATTTTTCAATTTCAAAAAACCAGAGTTGAACAATGCCATTCTGCAAAGCAGTAAGAAATACTTAGAGAAGGAATACTTCAAGTATGTTGAACAAGTTTACGCAAAAAGTAGCAACAAACCACAACAGTTTCTTCCTGCTACTAATATTAACAAAATCTCATTTTTTATTCATCACATCATCATTAGAAATGACCCCGAGGTGCTCAACAAAACGTTATTGGTGAATGGCACTCCTATTTGGGCATTAATATACTTTTTATTGCGTGCTGGGTTGTATGAGGATGCAGCCGAGGTGGTCCTTGGCAATAGAGAGCTTTTTAACAAGTTTGATAATAACTTTCCTACATACATCAAAAAGTTTGTCGACAGTTCATCGCACACATTGCCTTCTCAATTGAGTGATAGGATACACCAGGAATTTAACCAGCAGTTCCAATATGTCATGAACGATCTCGATCTCAACTTTGAACTGAGTATAAATTTCGACCCATACAAGTACTCCGTCTACAAAATAATTGGGAAATGCGACTTGCACAACAAGTCAGTACCCAAGGCTGTGAACTTGAGTATTGAGGATTGGTTGTGGTTCCATTTTGCTATTATCAATGAAAATCATCCAAATGAAGAATCTTCCATCATATATGAAAATTATGGGTTGGATAATTTGCAAAACAAAATCATCCAATTGGGTTCTAAGCATTTCTTATCGGCTTCAAAGACTCCGTTGTATTTCAAAGTACTTGTATTGACTGGGTTATACGAGTTGGCTGTGCAATATAGTTATGAGTCAATAAATGAAACCGATGCTGTCCATTTGGCAATTGGTCTTGCTTATTTTGGTCTTTTGAGATGTTCAAGTTATAGTAACAACAACATATTGACAATTTATGACAACAACTATGAAATAAACTACAGTCGTCTTTTGGGGGCCTATACCACTAGCTTCAAGATTTCTGACCCCAAAGTTGCTTGTCAATATTTGGTTTTGATTGCATTGGGGCAAGGAGGTAAACTGAAGGAAGCGGTTTCTGTTTGTCATGATGCGTTGAGAGAACTTTTGCTCATCACAAGAGAGTTTGGTATACTCATTGGTGAAGTGAGTCCTACCACTGGATTATTGGAGCGTGGTGTATTGGAGAAACAAAGAAAATTGATTGGCTTAGAAGATATTGACGCCTTCCACCGTCAAATAGTCGAAGTTACTGCAGTGAAATGCGAAGAAGAAGGTCGTATTTTTGATGCACTTTTGCTTTACCAGTTATCGTGCGATTACGAAACCACAATCGTGTTGGTGAACAAGCTTCTTGCAGAGTTGATTGCGACAAGTGATTTGAATAAGCCAATTTTGCAGTTTGGCAATAGCAATTTCATGTCCAGCGGCTTTGGTCCTGGCCTCAGTGAAGTAGAGGAAACGCCAGAGAACAACATAATTTTGCTTACAGAGCAAATATGGACTTCGTTTTCTAAAAGCAGCAAGATATTGAGCAGCATTACCTCGAGTGTTAGGCATACATGCGAGCTCCTTATGTCTATCATTAAGATAAGAAATTTGTTTGTTAGAAAAGAATGGCGAGAAGTAGTCGCTCGTATTGACAAATTGGGATTACTTCCTGCAAACTCCAAAGATGATTTGACTAGAGTCAGAGCATATAGCGAACTTGTCGAGAACAATGGTTTGGATAGCAATCTTATCAAAGTATTACCAAGTTTATTGATACTCGTTATGACATGTGTCTCCAACATCAACTACGATATATTGACGCGGAAATACCAACCAATAAGTAACGAGAAACAAGAAATAAATCACTGGAGAACTATAGCTAAGAATTGCATGATATACGCTGGAATGGTGCAATACAAAATGCCTCGAGAAGTTTTCAGTTTGTTGATCAATTTGGAAAGCCTGTTGTAGAGGTATGTTGATTTTGTTTTTTTAGAAATACTAAATATACAATAAAAGTAAAAGAGAGAAAAAAAAATAGACGTAACTAATAATTACTGATAATTAAATTGATCATTTTAACTATATTTGTCGCACACAGGGCATCTACGACGTGATTAAGCTCGCTACCAACGCATAGGCAGCTCCCTTACTAACCTCTTGTAGAACACCTGAAATGCCGCACCATCTTGTCCTCTCGAGTTTGTCCGCCTCTTGGCATCTGACTAGCGAACTGCCGATACGCTCGCCAATTAGAGAGCTGGTATTTTTCCCGAGATAGACATTGTGCTACGTCTTCTGAGGTTATTGAGAAGAGCTTAAATAACCACCAAGATCCCAGTTAGATAGACCTCCTCTGTACATACCTCTTCAGATAGTAAATACACTCGAACCCCTATCGACCTTTTAGTTTGACACTTACGCTATTTCCCGGATCAAGATGTCACATGGAGGTCCTAACCAGATGGTTAAACCCCGAGCTACCCAAGTTGCGATACGTTTTCAACGTAACGTTGCTTTCACTGCTTTCATTACCAACACGACCCAGAACACTTTGCAGTCGTTCGCCAATGGTCATTACTTTTGTACACGACCTTCCAAATCTGGAGACAACAACTCATTGTTCCAGACTGGTGGTACAACTCCACCTACACCACACAAGCTGTGGTTACTTCTCTTAGGCTTCCTTGGTACAGGACACACTACACCACCATTACGTACCAATACACCACTCGCTCATTCCAGGAATTCCACCTTGACGATTTGTTAGGCACTGAACTTGACACCTTCATCAAAAGTGTCAAACTTGACCCTGCTGCTCCTCACTGGCTCATCACTGCCCTCAACATCATCAAGATTACGATCACTTATTGTTCCCTGTTGTTCCACATACTTTCAGGATGGGCGTTACCTATCATCACGTTCATCTTACTTACCACATCTATCACATTCTTCAGAATAGTCTGGTCAATCCTTACTTGGCCAATCAGAGCACTCCAACCCAAACGGTTCACTAATCACAATACGACCCCAACAGCCAATACACCTGTCACGTCGATACGTACTGAAATCACCCACGGGTCCAACTCACCGACCCGCATAGTAATCGAAACTCTCCCCGAGTTAGTCGCGCAAATACACGGAAGAGCTCAAATCCCAGCAGGCAGACAACCCTGGCATGCACGCTTGACCACATTCTGCTGGATGCTCATTCGTTGGATCTTCCTATTCCCGTTTCAGTTAACTCGGTGGCTTCGTGAGTCTCGTGCACGAGCACTCACTAGAGACTACAGAGATTATCAACTTGTTGACCTTGACTTCATTTCCCGTGAAGCTCTTGCTAATTCACTTTTTCCACAAATTCGGTTGGTTCGCTTCGACCCTGAGCGGTTATACGGTGCCATCATCAGAGCAAGTGAGAACAGGAACTGGAACGACAGAAACACATTCACATCTCGCAGAAGCAAATTCCTTAGGATGACTACCTTATGGCAATTCCAAACTGAGTTCATCAAAATGGGCCTCTCCACTGATGTCTACAACACGCTCAGCGAACAAGCTAGACAAACAGTCCTTGAGTTCAAAACTCCAGTTCTGGATTACCAGGAAACCTTAGACCTTCTTCGCGAGCTTGATCAAATCCCCTACCTTTATAAACATTTCAACTCTGTTATGCCAGCCTTGCTTAGAACAGCCTTCTCCAAGTCAGCAATACACAATGTTATACTGACACTCTACGACACCACCCAATCCTACTGGACGTTAATGAGTTTACTTGATTCAAATTGGTATGACCTTGCTGTTAATGTTCCTGCGAGACCTTCCACTAGGCCGCACCGCAAACACCACTTACGTAATAGTCGCCCTAGACTCATCACACCCAACATTGTGTCAACCACGACAGAGACAATCACTCCCAGCAGTATTATTCCAGAGATGCACACCACAAGTTACCCCCAGACTGGTTATGTTGCCGCTGCCTTAGCTACCCAAGCCAAACACTCCTTCTTTGTGTCCATCCTTTTGCAATCCACTGACGTTCCAGAGACAATGGGCTACCTTGACCAACGATCCACCTTCTCCTTCATCAGCCCAGCACTTGTGTCTTCCCTTGGATTTGTCACCTCATCACGAGCACAACGTATTAATCTCGCAGCTTTTGGTCAAGGTGCCCGCACGGTCACTGCTCCTACCGTCGACGTCGACTTCAACATCAAAGACCACGATACACCATTTAGCTTCACCTTCGTTGTTCACGAAACCAGGATCGCCCCTATCCTTCTTGGAGCGGATTGGTGGGAAAAGTATGAACTTCTTTGTGTTGTTGGTAAGAGATTGGAGATTAATGGTCAAACCGTCCTCACCATTCAAGGGGAGGAACACCAACTCATCTTCAGTACCGACGATTTGGATCCACCGCCTGATCCTACACCACCACTTTTTGCGCATTTGATTCAACAGTATAAGAGCAAAGCGCCCACGCTCACACTCCCTCCGGCACGCAGTACTGATTACGTCATTAACATTCGAAAAGATGCGATTATTAAGCCCAACAGACCACACTCGAAGTACGCAGTTAATGCTGAACAAGCCATCATCAACAACACTCGCGAACTTCTCCAACAAGGGTTAATTGTCCCATCGAAAGCACGTCACTACTCCTTTCCTTCCGCTGTCCCCAAGAAGAATGGTACGTACCGTATCGTGTATGATTTTCGAGCAGTCAATGCCTTAACGGTCCCAATAAACTCCACTTGGAACAATTTTCGCGAGCTTTTGCCTGGCATCACCGGCGCCACCTGCTTCAGTACCATTGACTTGTATAGTGCCTATCACCAATTGCGCATTGCACCACTGACTCAACCTTGGACTGCCTTTTGGACCCCAATTGGTGTCTTTGAATTCTTGGTGCTTCCCTTTGGACTCACCGACGCACCTGAGGTTTTTTGGCCGCTACATGAAGCAACTTTTTATGGATATGCCCTTTGTCCGAACCTACCTTGATGACATTCTTGTTTTCTCCGAAAACGAGAAAGTTCACTATAGCCACCTAAAGAAGATCTTTGAACGTCTTGCTCAACACCAACACACCATCAATTGGGAGAAATCAGTTTTTGCTCAACCTGGGATCCAATGGATCGGTCACCTTCTTACCAAAGACGGGGTCCTGTCTACTGACACCACCAAAGGCCAAATTCAGCTGCGAGATGTGAATGTGTTTCTGTCGTTCCAGTTCCTGTTCTCACTTGCTCTGATGATGGCACCGTATAACCGCTCAGGGTCGAAGCGAACCAACCGAATTTGTGGAAAAAGTGAATTAGCAAGAGCTTCACGGGAAATGAAGTCAAGGTCAACAAGTTGATAATCTCTGTAGTCTCTAGTGAGTGCTCGTGCACGAGACTCACGAAGCCACCGAGTTAACTGAAACGGGAATAGGAAGATCCAACGAATGAGCATCCAGCAGAATGTGGTCAAGCGTGCATGCCAGGGTTGTCTGCCTGCTGGGATTTGAGCTCTTCCGTGTATTTGCGCGACTAACTCGGGGAGAGTTTCGATTACTATGCGGGTCGGTGAGTTGGACCCGTGGGTGATTTCAGTACGTATCGACGTGACAGGTGTATTGGCTGTTGGGGTCGTATTGTGATTAGTGAACCGTTTGGGTTGGAGTGCTCTGATTGGCCAAGTAAGGATTGACCAGACTATTCTGAAGAATGTGATAGATGTGGTAAGTAAGATGAACGTGATGATAGGTAACGCCCATCCTGAAAGTATGTGGAACAACAGGGAACAATAAGTGATCGTAATCTTGATGATGTTGAGGGCAGTGATGAGCCAGTGAGGAGCAGCAGGGTCAAGTTTGACACTTTTGATGAAGGTGCCAAGTTCAGTGCCTAACAAATCGTCAAGGAGGAATTCCTGGAAGGAACGAGTGGTGTATTGGTACGTAATGGTAGTGTAATGGGTCCTGTACCAAGGAAGCCTAAGAGAAGTAACCACAGCTTGTGTGGTGTAGGTGGAGTTGTACCACCAGTCTGGAACAATGAGTTGTTGTCTCCAGATTTGGAAGGTCGTGTACAAAAGTAATGACCATTGGCGAACGACTGCAAAGTGTTCTGGGTCGTGTTGGTAATGAAAGCAGTGAAAGCAACGTTACGTTGGAAACGTATCGCAACTTGGGTAGCTCGGGGTTTAACCATCTGGTTAGGACCTCCATGTGACATCTTGATCCGGGAAATAGCGTAAGTGTCAAACTAAAAGGTCGATAGGGGTTCGAGTGTATTTACTATCTGAAGAGGTATGTACAGAGGAGGTCTATCTAACTGGGATCTTGGTGGTTATTTAAGCTCTTCTCAATAACCTCAGAAGACGTAGCACAATGTCTATCTCGGGAAAAATACCAGCTCTCTAATTGGCGAGCGTATCGGCAGTTCGCTAGTCAGATGCCAAGAGGCGGACAAACTCGAGAGGACAAGATGGTGCGGCATTTCAGGTGTTCTACAAGAGGTTAGTAAGGGAACTGCCTATGCGTTGGTAGCGAGCTTAATCACGTCGTAGATGCCCTGTGTGCGACAATATTAGTCTTAAATATTAAATATTTAAGAAAAAAAAAAAAAAAACTAAAAAATAAAAAAATAAAACAGAAATTTATTTTGATCTCAGAACAGTCGTAAAGAACCCAAAGCATATACTATTACGGAACCTTGTATCATTATTCTGCTCTTCTCCGATCAAAATCACACTATTTTTTTTTTTCAAGAGGTGAAAGAATTAAAACAAAATAAGCAAAAACTTTCAACTACAAATGTCAAAAAAACTGTTGGCATCAGCAGCATATGACTTTCCCAAGTCAATTAAAGATTTAATCAAAAACGTCAACCCATACTATGTACCCGAACCGGAAGTTTTACAAGATGATCAAATCATTGTCATCAACAATTTTTTTTTCAAAAGACCTCTGTCAAGAACTCATCAAGTCATTTGAGTCGCAACTAAAGCTAGAAACAACACCATTGATCAAGAGCAAAGAATATGCCGCTAGATACAACGATCGAGCGTCGATAACTGATGCACAAGCTGCAGACGTCTTATGGCGATATATAAAACACATTTTACTAGCGTCGACAAATTCCTGTTATGAAGGTGGCAATGGTAATGATAAGGAAAGTAGTAACAACAACGAAGGAGAAGACGAAGATGATGATAATGACGACGATGCTGATTCTGATGCTGATGCTGATCCTGATGCTGATCCTGATTGTGCACGGATTAGACGAATCTTTTCCTCGGCAGTAGGCTTGAACCCACAGTTGCGTGTCTACAGATACACCCAGGGCCATCATTTCGGTGCACATTATGACGAATCAGTTACATGTCCTATCCCATTAAAAGGCAAAAAAATGGGCAAAACAGGATGGACATTGTTAATATATCTCACTGGTGGTGAGGAGTTTGTAGGTGGTGGGACAATTTTTCACCCAGAGTTTCATAGAGGAAAGCAAATCTCAGACTATATAAATGTTCATCCGAGTAAAGGCATGGCATTATTACACAAACATGGAGATTCATGTTTGAAACACGAGGCAGAGATTGTTAGACGTGGTGTTAAGTGGGTATTAAGAAGTGATGTCGTTTATCCTATTTAGTGGAACGGATGGGAAAAGAAAAAAACTTTTTTGTTTCCAGAAAAGGATCGAAAGTATTCGCTGTGGTATTGTTTGCTATTCGATCACGAACCCATTTACTTAATTTACCCTGAACCTTAGGCGTCTGATATCTGTAGTCAAGAAGGATAATAATCGCATAATCTTTGGCATGTCGAATACTTCGTCCGATACTTTGATTAACTGCTTTCATGCATAGATTATCGTAGTATTCGTATGATTTGGCTCGTGCTTGCTGTATAGTGCCACCTTTTGTTATAACTTGCTCCTCGATAAAGTTTCTTTTTGCCACAATTTCCCCAGAAAAGGCATTCGGGTATGGCATACCAACCATTATGACTGCTCTTGCCAAATTGTCTGAAAAATTTATCCCCTCAGACATTTTTCCACCAACAACTGCAAGCAAAATGGCACCTTTGCATTGAGTATTAATGACGTAGGAATATTCACTTAGCAATGAAGTCAGCTTTGTGTTTTCTACTGACTCTTCGAAAACCTGTTTTAGCAGGTTGAGTCTTGAATATATTGTTGTTTCTCTCCATATTTTCACAATGTCACTGAGCAATTGGTAACTGCTAATGAAAACCACTATGCCCGCTGGTACAATTTCACAAATTTTGATTAGGAACTCGCCTAGTCTTTTAAATTGATCCAGATCATTACGTCGATTGTACAGAAAATCAAAGTTTCCATAATACTGGCCTACGGGGATAACTTTCAAGTTATTTTTCGGAATAATATGCCCACATGCAAACTTTTTAATCTTGTTATGTTTGATGGAGGGGAATAAATAATCTGTAAAATCGCTTGTAGGTTCCATTGTACCGCCACAAAGAATCACACATTTCGCTTGATCGACAATTTCTTTAAACACGGCACATGGGTCTAACAACATGTAATTTAGTGATACTTCACAACCACCATTATCACCATATATTCTGTCCCAAAAAAATTTACCTTCTTTTTTTGGGTACGAAAGACATTTCAAAAATTTAACAATATCAAACAATATGGGGCTCGACGAATTAAGTTTGAAATCAGTTCCGACATCCTCTACGCCAATTTTTTCCATGTATGACTGTAATTTAAAAGCTATTTTGGATTTATTTAGGTAAGCTTCCATCTTATGGATGTTGACTAGATCCCCTGTTGAACCTTGAAAGATTTCTTCACCAACAACTTGATCTCCCAGCTTTGCGGATTTTGCCAAATCAGATTGAAGAAAATCCATGAGCAACTTACAAAGCTTTGTTAATTTCATTAAATTAATTCTATTGCCACTATTGAGTTTTTTCAGGAACTTGGTCATGTAAATCTTCAAGGCTTTGATTGTGCGAGAAAGTTGTGCTGCAGTAATTTTCACGGAATACAAGGATGTTAATGTATCAAATATGTTGTGGGCTTCGTCGATGATAATGATTGAATTCTTGATATCAAGTTTCAAAGCATCACGAGATCCGCTTTGTAATAGTAGTTGATACGGAAGAGAAATGACCTCTGCCAGTTTTATACCCTCTCGCACTGAATAGTATGGGCATGTATGTAGCGAAGAGCCCAAATCGCCCAAATCTTCAATATCTCGAATCTGTGCCAAACTCAAGTCTGCAAATTCTTTTGTTGCCGATGAAATGGTTGAACTGTTGCTGGGGTTTGGCAAATAAGTGCACCCTTTCTTGGTTTTTTGCAAATCAATACAGGCATCGTTTATGCTTTGCTCTCCTTTCCTATTCTTAACTTTGTCGTTGATACAAAGTTGTTTTCTAGAACCCAACGGCAAATATTTCGTTCTTTCTTCCAAGTCTTTAAAGGATGCATCAAACTTGGTTAGTCGCAACTGGCTTGAAAATTGATTAAGTTGTGAGTGAGTACGCGAAGTGAAAAAAATCTTTGTTGGACATTCATCGTCGGTAGCAGCAGCAGCAGCAGCAGCAGCAGCATCATCAACAGCATTAGATCCAGATCCGTTGTTGTTTATTATGGAACTCTTCATTAACCTTTCAATTTCAGTTGAGAGTTGTAAGTTTCTAGATTCCACGTCATTTATAAAAGATTCTTGATTCGTTTCATTGTAATCATTTGGAAGAAATGATTCTTCAGGATCCTCTTGTGTTTGTTGTTTTCTTGCCACGTTTCTAATCTTAGTTCCAAGATTTGCCTCTTTATTTTTTTGGACACGACGCTTGTAGGCTTGATCCACCTCATTCAAGTGTCGCTCAAAATCCTTTAATTTATTCTTTGATTTATCCACTATACTCTTTTGATAAGCCATCTTGACCCATTCTGGCTCATCATCATCATCATCATCATCATCATCATCATCATCATCATCATCATCATCATCATCATCATCTTTTCCTTTGGTTCCTTCGTGATCTTCTCCCGCCTGTTTGTCATCATTATTGGAAACATTTCCCTCAAGTAACTTGGTGTTGAGGTTGTAATTTCGCTTGTAATCTCTTAACCAGGTCATCGACGAGCATATTATAGATAATGTTTTTCCCGTCCCTGTTGGACTTTCAAACATACCTATTTTGTAACCATTCTGCAAAGTTTCGTATAGCGCATCCATAAATTGTAGTTGGATATCATACGGATCGTATGGGTGGTGATAGTCTCGACATGTCCTTGCTGAGGGTGATGGCAAACTTGTCATTGACGACAATAAATCAAGCAACGCGTGTGGAGTGTCTCTTGTATTATATCTTTTTTTTTTTTCTTTTTGCACCTGTTATGATTCGAATCTGGTGCGCGCGTCTTTTCATCGTAAGAAGCCCCGTACCGATGTTTTAACACAATAATCATATACACACAAGTATATATATATGTATATATATATATATATATATATATATATAATTATCTGTATTAGTATCTTTAATACCATATTTAACACCATATTTCTTACTAAAATAATTTAAGCTTTTTTCGAACAATCCAATGACGAGCATTGGTGATATTGTGCTTTCCAGGGTCAATCTTGCTTTATCGCGACATGATCCGGTCCAATGGTCCGACAATTTGCAATTGGCATTGAATCTGTATACGGAACTAACCATTCTTGAGCCCCGGCTTCCAGCTTACCATCAAGTCATCACCAAGACAAAACAAAATCGAAACGCAATTCTTCATGCCAAAGAGTTATTCTTAGCGGGAGTACCATTGCATACTGAAAGCATTGGCGAACTACCTTTGGGAAGGTTCCTTAAGGTTATATTTAAGAATGCAGATGAATTTTTCACCGGCCTACCGAATGACCCAACAATTGTTTTACACAAATGGACACCTATATTTCCCCGTACGCGAGATTGTTGGCTTGGCGTACTCTTCAATACGGGGGAGTTGCTAGTTTTGGGGAGAGAGTATTATAAAGATTCTTTTAGGTATAGAGTCAAGATCAACATGTTTGAAATATTGGTTGAATTATACAAGATTCCATTCGTTGATGATAAGTGGTATGTCAGTGCAAAAGAGTTTGAGCATTTGAAGATCAAGTATTTTGTATTCAATATGGTTGAAGATGTATTACATTTGGCCATAGTGGATATAGCCAATAGAGTTTCCATCTTCAAGTGGGCGCAAAGGGATATAAATAAAGAAGGAAAAGAAAATGGTGGTGCTTTTGAGTTTACTTTGCAGCTTGTAAAGCAATATGACTTTGGCAAAAGTATTTTGCGAATCGTTTGGAAAGAAAATGTCTTTTTGATTATTGGACTTGACAACTCGGTTACTAGATGCACCAGTGATTTTGAGTTGAAATCAATTCTTTTTCCCGCTACACGAGCACAAAATCAACACAATGATATTTTGACAGTTGAAGGAAGACAAATCATTGTTTCAACATTTACATCTAAGGTAGCAGTATTTGATTGTGATAGCAACCAAAAGTATGAGTATGACACAGGCTCGTGGTGTGCAACGTCCTCATTAAATATAGGTGTATGTGACAATAATGTGTTGAAAATCCTTATTAGTTTCGAAGATGGCACACTATCAACCATTTTATTTGATTTGGCAAAGGCAAAGGCAGGGGAAGGGACAGGAGCAACAGCAACAGCAAGGCAACATTGGTTTAGCACTATGGAGAATGATCAATCCTTGCAGTTGTTCAAAGAACGAGTTCTTTATAAATATGAAATGGCCAGTGGAGAAGAGGAAAATGTTGCTGAGGGGGGGAACATCTTAATTCATAATGCCACATGCCTAACCAATGATGTAGTTGCTGTCGTTTATAAAGTTTTACCCAAAAACGCAGTGCATTATCGAATACCATCAGCAACATTTGCAAATTTGCTGTTTGTCAAATTAGATAGTGCTATTGGGTTACCGAAAAACATTCAGCATACTACGTCGATAGCAAAAATTGTAAAGGAATATTTGAGCAACTACCTAGCGTTCCCCGTTGTAGTTGATGACATTTCAGTTGCCCACGTTGATAGAGTAAGAGATTTTGCTGAAGACATTGACGAGTATGTTGAAGAGGTGTTGAAGAACTGCAGTATACCAGATCCACCTTTGGTGCAAAATAATATGAATTTGCAACAATCGCTCTCCACCTTATTTATCAAAAATTCAAACAAAGTAATTGAAACTTTGCAGTATCAACAGACTTTGACTCGATTGTTGTTATCGGCATTGCATAAGCACAACAATGAAAGCAACCCCGATGTTGGTCCCTTGTTTCAAAAAGTAAAACAGAAAAAGCAAGAGATTGAGAATCGGTTAAGACAATGTTTGATAAATATAGTGCTCGAGTCATTTGTCAAAGCTGGTAATTCTGTCTCGACTGTTGACAACTATATCCTTTTGTCCATGTCCAAAGTATCAGAACGAGCAACAAACATTGAGGTTTTGCTGCAACTCCCAGAGCAAATTGTGCTCAAGGTTGAAGGTAGTAGCATCGCGGAAACTTTTGAAATTCCACGTTTTGGCTTAGAGCCATTTAGAGACAAGATGGTTTATTCTACTACTAATCATGGCTGGGCGACGTGTGATTTAACATATTTGCCAATTTTAACCATGAACAATCAAGTAGACGAGCTACAACAATTTCGGTATATTCACCCCAACGATGTTTCTGGTGAGTTGGCTGTAACATTGTTGAATGAACTAGACTACTGTTACATAAGTGGGAATAGAAAGTACGATATCAGGTGACATAATGATAAGGCAAGCTTAGATATTAAAAGAAGGTTTATACATATGTGTGAATGTTTGACAACTATGTATCGGATGTTAATGTCCGCTTAATCATATTCCCCAATTCTCCTTATCCTCTTCACTTTTTTTTTTTCCTCTTCTTTTAGCACGGTAAGTTGTAACGTCAAAATGTGACACAAAACGTTCTCCCTACAGCCGACGCTACCTCTTCCTCTCCTTGTTTCACTTCCTCTCCTTTCACCCCCTCCTCCCCCCCCCCATCCTTCTCCCCCACAAATCGGAAAAACTTTTTCTCATCCTGTATTTATTACTTACACTCTCCCTCGTCTCTCCATCAGCACCACACCCCCACCAAAAGAAAAAAAAGAAAAAAAAAAAAAAGAAAAACTATAACCAAGAAATAGCAAGTCACGTGTTTACAATATATTGTATGCAAAATATGTTTAATATGCAGAATAGCTATATCCAAAACATGTTGTGGTGTGATTCCTATATACAAATATACATATGTATATGTATATGTTCCTCCCACATTTTCCCACTCGTCATCGCCTTCACTCACTCATTCACACACATATACACAAGTACAGGCACAGTCCCCACTATTCTGCACTTAGGCATGAGTCTGGGGTGATGGGGGAAGAGGAGCTAGTAGGTGTGGAAGAGTGGAGTACCCAGGCAAGAAACGAAGCTTCACAACCTTTTTTTCTTAAACCTTTGCATCATTATTATCACTATTATTATTATTATTATTATTATGAACATCAGATTTGTATGTAACCAAGGCTAAAATGAGCATTATTGTCCTCTGTATATTACGTGGATACGACAAGTTTTGCATAGAAAAGGAAAGGAGGGAGGAAGGAAGGACGAAAGTAAGTTTTGACTCAAAAGTCTTAGTTTGCTAAACCTCTTATGAGTTAATAAAAGCATAACCAAATGTATTCTCTTGCTTTTTCTTTTCTTTTCTTTTCTTTTTCTTTTTCTTTTTCTTTTTCTTTTTCTTTTTCTCTTTGTCAAGTTTTTAATTATACCTCAATTCCTTTCTCTTGTGCCTTCTATTGTTTGTCGTGGACTGCTGATCCTTTTGAATACAAGAAACAGCAACCATACGCATTTGACAGTCATGGGATTAAATATAGAAGATTAAGGAGAATGGAAAAGGAGAAAGGGAAATAAGAAAGGAGGATGAACTTTGTTAAAAACAAGATTGTTGTAAAATATACCCTGTGTATAGCCTCAGTGACGATTAATACTTTGCAGTATTGAATTTGCCATTTTCGGAGCTTTCCGGCAAACACTTATTGACATGCAACTAAAAATATTGCCATCTTTTTTTTTTTTCTTTTTTTTTGTTTTTTTGCAGCAAGCTTGCGATGCTAATTTGTAATGCATTGCAACATATACTCTTCTATACTGCAAAATCCTCATGGACAATAATCTTTCTTCTTCATGTATATTAACACCATTCGGAGGTCTTTTTTTTTAAAAGAAAAAAAGAAAAAAGGGAAAGAAAAAAAAAAAAGAGAAGGAAATAGTTTCAAGTGTATGTGTATAATGCAAAAGATCAACGAGGGATGGCGCGGGATTCCAGATGTGGGTAATGTGAGTGATTGGGTGCTGCATAGGCAAAGAAAAGGCGCAAATTAAAATCGACTTAAAAAAAGAGAACTAGCATTCCGAAGTATACAAAACAATCCAGAACAGAACAGAACAGAACAGAACAAAATTACAACTCAACAGCAAATTTGAGTGTCTTGAAGTTTGGTTTTATATTCCTTGTATGTTTGTATTTGTTTTTTGGCCTTCATGTTGTTGTTTGCTGGTTTTTCCTTTTTTTGCTCTCTCTCTCTTTTTTTTTTTTTTGTTTTTTGTTTTCAGTTTCCGAGACTTTGGTTTTCGGAGAGATTAGGAAACTCAAATTTATTGGCAGAGGAGGTGTGCAGGTGGAGGAGTCAACTTCAGTAAACTGCTATTTGTGATACACGTTCGGATAATTAATTATCATATATAAAGTCCTATCGATTTATGCTTTCTTTCAACAAAAATTCTGGTTCTTTGTTTCATTTTATTAGGCTTTGACCATTTTTGCACAGTTTCGACGAATTATTTCTTTTTGTCCTTGACCTTGTTTCTCAAATATATTATCGTTAATGATGATGATGTTGCTGCTGCTGTTTTTTATTTTTTGTTATTTTTTTTTTCTTCTATGATTTCACTATGAGAAAAAGTAGTTTCCAGTGTAGAAAACCGTGAAAAAAAAAAAGAAAATGGAAAAATAAAAAGCAAAAAATAAAACAAATTTGTCTGGGTTTAGTTTTTATGGCCCAGTAACCAACAACATGGGACTAAAGCGATGAAGAGCTTTTGGGCTAAATGATCTGAGAAGTGTAGATGGCGAGTATGCGACAATGTTTGATGGGGAGCCTTAACTATCCTTCTTATCAACGATGGTGAATAGTATCTAGAATTTGCCTCGTTCTTTTTTAACTGTTTGTATCGCAACTATTTACGCAAAAACATTGTCATCAATTGACGCTCTTTTTATCTAATTACCTCTTCTTAGCTTATTCTCTTTCTCTGGATGTAATTTCCACAACATGTATAACAGTTGAGATAATGTACAAAACAACTAGATTTAGTTTAAGTTGATAGAATCTTGTTATCGTGCTTATTGTTTAGTAATCTTACACAACAGCTCTTGGGTTATCCCCAATATTGTGTGTTTGTGAGGAGACATGTAGGGCAGAGAAAATTAAAAATTAAAAAAATAAAAAAGAATAAAATAAAATAAAATAAAAAAAATAAAAAATAAAAAAAAAAAAAAAAGAATTTTAAGAGAACAGTTTTTGGATGTGTCCCACGCACACACACACACCCACTCTCTCTCTCTCACTTGCACTTCCATTTTCAATCACTCACAATAAAGCACAATAAAACATCACTCTCCGACTCTCTGACTCTCGTGCTCACTTTACCACCCATAGACTTACTTTTAATTAAAACTCATCAACCTTTATACCATCATCTACTCCTAGATACACAACATCTTACACATACATATCCACTTCATAAACCCTTCTTTCCCCGCCCCCTTCTTTTTCCTTTTTTCGTTTTATCAATACTATTTTCCAAAAATTGCAAACTAAACAAACAAGCCCTTGACCAACCCATAAACACTAACACTAACACTAACACTAACACTAACACACACACACACATATATATATATATATATATCAACATACACACACAGAAGCAGCTGGTTTTCTGACTTCAAGTATTACAAATACAGGAAACTATTGGCTATATTAGATACATCAAATATACACTCATAAAAGTATTTACTCTTTGGAAGCTCAATATATAGATAGTCAACTATTCAATAATGTCTGGAGAAGTCTTTACTGGCGGAGCAACGACGTCTCAACATGTTGATGCCGAAGATGATGATCATTTCGAAAACACAACTTTCAAGCTAAAGAGAACGAGATCGTTGGGTTTGCTTGATGAATTTATCCCCGACAAGGCAAAAGAACAAGCATTGGAGGATGGCAAGATTTCGCAGAATCAAAAGCAACACCTGCTGGAGCTACAACTGCAACTGCAACTGCAACTGCAACTGCAACTGCAACCAAATAACCTTGATGGCCAACAGCTGAATTATCCAACAGCTGGCCAACCCTCAAGTGCCCACCACCCTGAATCCGACGACTCAAGCAACAGCAGCTACTTCAACCCCAGCTCTGCGGCAACTTCAAACACGGCTTCAGCAGCAACATCAGCATCAGCGTATAGTAATCAATCAACTTCAGTGTCGTCGTCGCCGTCACCCGTGCCATCGCCAACTTCGGCTGCGGCTCTACACTTGCAATCACCAGAGTTGATTCCATATGACGATACAGATTTGGCAGCGGAACCATCGCAACATGTAGATTATCTTTCACACCAGTGGAATGTTTCTGACATTTCTAAATCCTGGCGATATGTCATATCTAAGAAGAAAGATGTTGCCAATGCAGCAAGACTTGAGAATGCATCATGGAGAACTTGGGCACAAAGAAGGTCTAATTTGAAGACAATCAGCCCTGAGGTTGTGAACTGGTCTAAAGACAGCGACGTCACATGGCTTTACGGACCAATATTTATTAATAACAACGGCTCAAGTGGAAATGGCCAGAACAATGGAAATGATGAAAATGACGACAATCACTCATATGACGAAGACTCTACTGCAACAAATGCAGTTGCGGGTGATATATCCATTGCAAAGAAGCCTAAAAACAAAAAGAATGCCCCAAAACCCATTTTGAAGAAACGAACTGTTGAAGAGTCCATCATTAGCCATTCCAACTTGTTGAAGTTGCAACTTGCCACTAGTCTTTACCAAAAGAAAAAGGAACAAAAAGCGAAGCAGCAACAACTGCAACTTAAGCAACAGCTGCAGCTGCAACTGCAACAACAAATGCAACTGCAACAACTGTATCAAGGGCAAGCAGGTGATAATGGCAATGAAGACGAGTATTTCGACTTTGGTGCACTTCTGAATAAGTTAAATGCGCAGTATAACAACAAGACACCTACAGATAATTCAAATGTGGCAAAATTACAGAACTTGTTGAACTCGTCAAATTCGTCATCTTTGTCAACTATTAAGCAAGATGACAACACAGCACAGGAAGAAAAGCTGGGGGCAGGTGAATTTGGGTCTGGCACTAATTTACAGCAACAGCAATCCCGTGAAGGAACTAATTATTCACAAGGTGAAACTGGCCACGATGCTTCTGGTGTTACTGGCGTTACACCTGTACCAAACAAGAAAGATAGGCATATTCATTTCAACGAAGAAGTGCAACAGTGCATTGCCTGTGACTATTATCTAGATGATTATGACGATGATGAATATGACGATGGCAATGGTGGCAGTGGTTATCGAGGCTACAGCTCTGATGAAGAAGATGACACTGAGGTTTATGACGATTATTCCGATCAAGTTAATGACAATCTCATCAGAAGCCAGCTTTATGCTGATGATGATGATGATGATGATGTTATTGATGGAGATGGTGACCAAGGCGATAGCGAAGACAATGACAATGGCGATGACGATGACGATGACGATGACGATGATGACGATGATGACGATGATGAGGGTGGTTTCTTCCTCCAAGTTAAATCAAACTCAAGTGCGCCGTTGAAGTTGGGTGGAAATGGCAATTCCAATAGCAATGTGCAATCTAAACGCTTAAGCAGTAATCGTCGTCGTTCATCTGATGGTGACTCTTTATCTACTACCAGCAGTAGCTTAAGAAATTTGGAGCTCATCCGCCGCTTGCCTTCGACAACTATAAACTATGGCTCCGATGAGGATAGTAGTGATGAGGAATTTCCATACACCTCTAGTGTCTCGCACAATGTCAACAATGATAGTAGTAGAGGATACGACTATTACTATGATTACAACACTGTGTACACGTGCGATCCATCCCACCCTTCATTGAAAAGTTATCAGAATACGGATGTGGTTGATGTTCCCAAGGATCTTGAAATTGAATCTAATATGAATTATGAACTTATTGATGATAAAGATGTAACATCCCAGCACCCACATGTTGCCGGTGGTGCTTCCCCAAGTATTGGTCCAGCACATCTGGGGCAATCGCCAAAATTACATAGTCAGATATCACCTCAATTGTCGACGACGTCTAATGAATCCACGGGAAACCACGCGGTGAAGCATTCGCCATTCCAATTGAGTGATTCAGACTCTGATTCAGATGATGAAGAAGCGGACTGTTTGAGTATCGGTACCAGACGCTCGAGTCAAGGTATTATTGACCTGGTAATTGACTCTAATGGACTTTCCGAACTTCGTAAAGAAAATACAAATCGTAATCAAGAGGGTAAGGATGAACAATCACCATTCAATGGATATCATCATCAGGATCCCGTTCCAGTAAATGAACATGTGTCAAGCATCAATTCGCGCCATAGTTCAAGCGCGCTTTCCAAGCAATCGAGGAGCACAAACTCTTTATCTCAACAATTTTTTGGTGGCCAAAGTGGACTTTCGGATCAAGATAGAGCTTTGAGTAAGCTGTTTTTAGGTGATTTGGCGGCATCATCACCATCATCGTCGACATCATCGTCTACATCGGCACAACATCAACCTGATCGATTAGAAAAGCCAGTATTGACCAGAACTTTATCCAATACAAACCCCAAATCATCTCTCTCTAGAGCTAAAGCTACCTCAGAGAATGCATTTGGTGTTTCTCCAAACTCATCACAGTCATCTTCACCCATAGGATACAGTCCTGGTTCGGCTTCGGCTTCGTCCTCTGCTTCTGCTTCTAATTCTAACTCTGGTATGGCTCCCGTATCACAGACCAAGAGAGGACAATTCTTATTTGATGGTGATTCAGAATCAGAATCCAATTCGGATGATGACGAAGGAATGGTGATTGGTGGTGGCGGGGGAAACCGCTCGGGTGGTGGAAATCGGGGTCAAAGCTACAGTACATTGAGCCATTTAGCGGACAAGAGTGGAATACGCAATCAAACCCAGAACCAAAACCAAAACCAAAACCATTCCGCAACCTTACCTACACCATATTCTATCAGCAATGATCAAGAGGGAGAAGATGGCAAAGATAAAGATGCGAGTACAAATTTAATTGGTCAGGCAAAGGGTCTTGCCAAACACTTTTTTGGACAAAATTGAGAGTACAGGGTATTTATACATAAACTCTTACAAGAGTCTCGAGTTTAGACTGTTAAACAACATACAAATATTCAATTCTGGGAAATACAGCACGAGTCTTTGAAAAGAAGTGGAGAGCTTAGAACGGTGGATATGTGAAGAGTTTAGTAATATACACTAGTATAAACATATACATAAATGTATACAAAAATATATGTATATATGTATATATGTATATGTATGTATCTATGTATGTATATGTACACAGGATCGTATAGCATGTAAAATAGAGAGAAAAAAATACTACAATACAAAACAAAGACTTTTTTAACTATTAAAGGAGAAATCTTGGTAAGTGTATGTATGAACAGAACATATACGAGTTGACAAGTAATGGAGCTTCTCTGCGTGTTATGGTGAACGTCTCTGTAGTGGAAAAGAAAAGTTGCAGAAAAAAAAATGCAAAAAGTGGAAGGAATGAGAAAGTCTGAGGATGATAGCAATAATAAAGAGTTTGGTTACGAATGTGTGACACAAAATATTCCGCATTTTGAGTGCCTTTTTTGCGCTCCTATTTTTTTTTTTTGTGATAACGAAACTATCACAATTCACCTCAAGCTCGCCTCACGCTCGCCTTGACTCAATTAGTCTGATACAAGCTCAAAACTATCATCTATACTTTTGCGAGTATAAAAGTAAACGTAGAAGCAACAACAACCAACAATATAAATACGCGGCTTCTAGCTCTATTGACGTTCAAAGAGTGTTTGGCTTTTTGCAAAATCTTTTTATTCAATAGCTAAACATTACGCATATATTTGTTACTGCTCACACCTTAAAAAGCGGTAGCAGCAGCAGCAACAACAACAAGTATATCAAGAGCAACAAGAACAGCAAGGATAACCACACGCTCGCTTCCATCAACATTCTTCTTGTCTTAAAACTTCCAGTCGATGCTATATTTCCTACTTCAGCCGTTTCAACTTCCGCAGAACCTTACCTACACTAAACCTGGAGGTCCAGGCTCGGGTGCTGGTAATAGCGACGATGGCAAATGTGAACTAATAGGCACATTTTCTCTTTTCACGCAAGCTGTTTTAGGTGTTTTATGTGTATCGAGTCTTTTGGCTAAAAGATATTTTTACGAGTATCCCATACGACGAACATGGCCCGTGTGGTGCTTTGATGTGAGTAAGCAATTGATTGGTGCTTTTGGAGTGCATATTTTCAATGTCATTTTGTCGATGTTGAAGACTGCTCCAGAGTTTGTTTTGATGATGAGGAGAAATCGAAATGGTGGAAGTAATGGAGGAAATGGTGGTGATGGTGGTGGTGATGGTGGTGATGACGATAATGATACTAGTGATAACGATGACCCATGTGATTGGTATTTCTTAAGCATTGTTTTAGATTGCACTATTGGCGTCTACATTCTTTACTTGGTGTTCAAGAGTATGAACTACATTTTGAAGCATTATTTTCGTGCGACTCAAATCAACAGTGGTGAGTATGGAAATGTTAACCATCCCAGCTTTAGGGCTTTTGCAAAGCAACTCGCGGTATATTTCTCCAGTTTGATGATTACAAAGATTATCTTGTATGGCATTGTTGAGATCTTTGAGAGGCAGTTGTTGTGGATTACATCGCATATACTTTTGGCTTGGCTCGATGAGTACCCTGATGAGTTTGAAATATTTATGGTGATGTTTATCATCCCTATTGTGATGAATTGTTTGCAGTTGATCTTGATTGACAATTTCATAAGAAACCAGATGTGGGTCGATGGAAATAAATTATTAAGTTTAAGGTTCCCCAAATGGGACTTGGAGAGTGCAAGTGTGAGGAAAAGAGAGATTGATGAAATTATGGGAGGAGAGCAAGCTGCAGAGGCAGAGGCAGAGTCGGGGAGAAACGATTCAAGCAGAAGTAAAAATAGTGCTGATGTTGGTGAAGAGAGTATAAGTAATACTGATGGGTTAAGGAGCCCGAGAAGTCACGACTATGGTGCAGTTAATGATCGATGATCAATCCAGAAGAAGTAACAAGTTAAGAAAAAAAAAAACATGCAAGTTGAAAATCAAAAGTAATATTCGAAGGAAAGTCCTTCTAAAGTCCCATCAGTCCATAAAATTTGATATGAGATTAATGTTATACAATTATTTCTATATATGTATATAGATATGTGTATGTATATATATATATATATATATTTATACATATATTGTTGTTCTCTTTCTTTCTATGTACAAGCGAAATCACACTCTTTCTTTTCTTTATTCTTCCTTTTCTCTTTCTTTTTTTGTATCTAATTGATTATCTTACCCTTGTGGTAGGTCAATAGTTTCAACTCTTCCTATTGAGTATTTGCCATCAACATAGCTCAATAAACACTTGAATTTGGTTGAAAGTTATAAGACTTCATGCATGCCCAATATGCTTCCAACTGTGGTTTACAGTTGTCATCACTAACACCATGGAACAACGCACATTTGTCCCTTTCTTCTCTCTCTTTAATACAAACACAGCATGGTTTTGGTTTATTTTCCTCCTTCTTTTGTTGTTCTTGTCCTGCCATGTTTTTTTTAAATTATTATTATTTATTATTATTATTATTATTATGATTATTTCAAGCGATAAATAATAAAGTATATGGATTTGTTATCTAGGTTCTCTGGATGATGAATGTCCTTATATAAGTAAGGTGTCTTTTCTAGAGAATATGTTTGATAAAGTGTAGAGCCCAATACGTGAATAAAAAAGATGGATTTCTGTGTGAATTTATAATAGGAAAGATTCTCGGATACCTCGTGACTTTGATGAGAAAGCACAACCTGTGTGTTATGGATTACGTAATTCTCAACATCTGTAGAATGATCTTATGCCTTCCACCCACAACAACAATCATAACCTCTAACATGTAGATTTTAAGATAGTACACTAGAAATACACGATATCAACAAGTAAAGACAACTTACTCTTCAATGATTTTTCTTCTTCTTCTTCTTCTTAACAGTATTATTGAAATGAGCATCCCAAAATCAAAGAGCCGGTGTATTTTTTATTTTTATTTTTATTTTTTGAAATCTCAATTTCATATTTTAAATAATGACAAAACGCACTCATTTTTATGTTCGAATAGCACAATGTAGAATCCTTTCAATTCAATCTGTTATGTTTTTTGTAATACTGTTTTCTACTTTTTCTCTCTCGATTTCCTTGGTTTTTCAAACGACAGCACAAATGATGACAAAGAACCAGCCCTAGCCAATGTAAACTAAATTGCACTCCAGTTTTATTTTGAATTTTGTTTTTTTGTTCCTTTTACTAGTGTCTTTGAAATTCAAAGATGATTAATTTCATCACCAATCACAAGTGTGAATCGTTGTTTTACGTTCCAAGTTTTACACTTCAGGACAATCAAAAATATAAAGTTGAAGATGCAAACTTCACCTCTAGCTTTCATAGGAGCTGCAAAAATTGTTAAGCTTTTTCGATTCCCCAAAGTCGCGACTTGAACTATTTTGTTCCCCCAAAATACTTCCACTCTTGCGACACTCACTTCCCAGTCGACAATATCCTGTAGATACTAGAGTGTGAAATAACCCTCATTTCCAAGTTCCAATTACCAACATCTACCACTTTTATTTTTGTTGCAACAACCATTTTACTAGTGACAAAAGGATATCAGTATTGTCTTTGATTTTTTTTTTTTTCTTTCTTTCTTTCGGTAAAATTTTGGACATATGGCAGATGATTCATCTTATACCCCAGACCTATCATTACAAGACGATGGGACAATCAACCTCAATGATGATCTTCCAACTGGATCAGAACATTCGTCCCAATTGAATTTAGGAGGAGAATACTCCAGCACACCCAAATCTAGTCTACAACTTCATAGGGTTCAAGATCTGGCACAAGGATATGGTCACAACCACGCGCAATCGCTAATGCTGCAGCTGATGCTGCGGCGACCATCAGACTCATTTGCTTCTTTATCGAACAGTAGACGAAGTTTAGATAGTGAGAGTGTGCTTCTGACAGGTACATTTTATAATGCTGAGGACGAAGAACAAAAAAACGATGAGTACTCGCCGTTGAGACCGAACTCCATATATGAACTCACAATTGGTTCGGATGTTGCTCGGCGAAGGCGACGTCGCATGCCAAAAACCTCTGTTACCTTGCATGGGGGAACAACAACAATTAATAACATCAACACTCCTACCAAGAAGGATATACCACAAATTCAACTTGAGCGATTGAAGAGAAAGGTTTCCAACAAAACGATTGAGCACAAATTGATCAACGATGTTGCGACAGAATACAAAAAGTACGAACAAAGCTACAAGTCCCTCACAGAAGAGTCGCTCAGGAAACTTGCACAAGTGACTCAAGATGGACAGCTTTCGGCGTCTTCTTCGATGGAAAATTTTGAACAGCTGCAATTACAACTGCAACAACAACTGCAACAACAACTGCAACAACAAGAAAAAGACGGTGTACCTCTAACTGATATACCCGAAGTATTTTTAGATCCGGATCTCAAATTAGACGATCCGCGCATATTTAATCAAGTATTGGAAGACTCAGATTTGAAACTAGATGAAGAAGAACTTATTGTCAATGATACAGCATTGCAAGACAAACTTTCGCATTACTTGGACTTGGTTGAGGTGAATCTAGTTCGAGAAATTGAAAAATCTTCAGAAACTTTTTTTGATGCAATAGGAGATATAGAAAGTATTAGAAAGAAATCAGAAGCTTGCGTTGAAGATTACAACAAATTAGTAACATCATTATCGCTATTGGAACAAAAGCAAGCCAAGCAAGGTCTTAAAGTGTTGCAAAAGATGATTGAAAGACAAAATGCAGTGACGTTGGAAAACTCTGTACTTCAGCTCCAGCACGTTATGGATATTTTCCAAAAGGCAAATAAATCTTTTCAAACTAACAACTACAATGACTGCCTAAATGAAATTGTTGCAGTCGAAAATCTCATTATGGGAGTGCCTTTCTCGCATGTAACAGATGAGACTGTGAAGAGGATCTATCCCGATATGCCTGTGATTGATCTTCAATCGGTGCCGGCGTTGATTCATTTGCGCAATGACCTACAAGTGCTCAAGACTGACTGCTTCAAAACTTATACCGAAGAATTTATTGAATTACTCTTGAATGATTTGAGAACACATTACAAGAAAGTTCCAACTTCGGATACTTTGAACAGAATGTACGTCAATAGAGACAAACTGCGCAAGTATGCCTCAAAACCGACTAATATGTCATATCTCCAAGTTGATGATTCAGTTAAGCAGCAGTTAAAGAGCTTCGTAGAGAACCTTATCAAGTCTGGTGAAGTTACTAATGCATATGCAATCTATCAGAATCGTTTTATAACTGAAATCAAAGAAGTAATCAAACAGAATTTGCCAACAAGCTCTTCTGCTGTTGGAGCCGATTCGTCTCAGCCATCCGTTGAAGGTACTCCCGTTCCAAACTCAAATTCTGATGGTAGACAACAGTTGTCAACTTCCGCAAACCCCGCTTCTCAACCTCTGAATGCAATGAGCGCAAATATAAAAGTATTGACCCCAAACGAATTTGAAGAAATGTTGTGCCAAACTTATGCACAGCTCTCTGAGTGTTTGCGTAGGTTGACAGTGCATCAAAAGCTCTTGCTTGATATTGCATTGACAAGCATACCTCCTAGTGAAGATATCAATATAATGGCATTGGATATCACAAAGGCAATCCACAAGGCCATTGAGTTAACTCAGATTAGGATCATGAAAGTTATTAGCGTGAGACTGGAACAAACAGCTGATTTACCTGCACCGCTTTATCTAAGACTTTACTCGATTACATCAGCATATTTGCAAGAATGCGAGTTAATAAACCCGGCATTTAGCTTTAGTGGCGCCGGTAACGTTTTAAGTGAGTGGTTTCAGAATCACATTACATACTTTGTGCACCGTTTGCATGTTAATGCGTTTAAATCGATGATGAATAGTTGTTTGAAAGAGACCTGGAAAGTATGCGATAACTTAAAAGGTATAAACCAAGCACAATCTGCTCTTGATGAAGTCATTGGCTATTCAGATTTTTTGCAATCTGGTGGTGCCAAAGGGTTTTCTGGAGATGAGTGGTTGAAATATTTTGATTTTTACAAAGATATAGACAATGGTGAGACTGATGCTGCAACCGAGGATGTACTTGAAGGAACAAAGCGGAATATTTTATCAATTGCAAATCAAGAGTTTATGGTACCCAATTTGGCAATTGTTGTTTCTAACCATCTTAAAGGTTATGCAATTGCCGCTAAGGCATTTCCAAGCTTTGCACCAACTATTGGATCCAATCTTTTAACCTACTTTAAAGATCTCAATTCGAAAACATCGCAAGCAGTGCTTGGTGCTGGTGCAACAAGATCCGCTGGTCTAAAACATATCACAACCAAACACTTAGCATTGTGTATTCGGTTCATCGAGTTCAATATAGCATTACTTCAGGGCATAAAAGGTGCATTTCCCGATACCAGGCAACAAGATGACGAAGACAATCTATCGTTTGCAAAAATGATTAGCAACTATAAGGATCATGAAACAGAGCTTTTTGCCAAAATTATCACCATAATGCAAGATAGAACTGTTGCTGGCTGTACAAAATTATTGAGCATTGACTGGTCAGTGTCTATAAAACACCCGCAGCAATGCCATGGATACATGGAAGATCTTGTACGTGATACAACCACTGTAGCCAAAGTTTTGATGCGATACTTACCCGAACTCAAGTATTCGCTTATTTTACTGCAAATCTTTGACAGTTATAAACGACTTCTTGTGGAAAGTTACTGTACCAAGCTTCCTTCATTTAAGGACTTTAATGAGAAACACAATCTTTTGAGAGATATTGATTATTTCAGGGTTAAATTGGGTGATCTACCCGGCTATGGGAATTCGGGACAAGTCATTTGGGAAAACGTAAACCTGATGCCAACCGAGGAGGATATTCAAATGGAGGAAAAAATGAGACACAATGCTGATATAGAGAGAAAACTGCATGAAGCAACACCCACACCTTTGCCTGGTCCATCTCAAGCTCCAGCATCAACGACCATACCTGCCAAATCGAGACTTAGTTTTGAGCGGTTGGTGTCTTCTGCTAGAAGCTCTTTTGAGCGCTCTCCAGCGCCTGTAAATGAAGTGGTTGCAACGGAACCATCGATGAATAATGGGGATGAATTTCACAACAATGTCAATGACCCAGACAATTTAGGTAATGAAGTGAAATCTAGTAATGGTAGCAATAGTGTGACAAACGGCTCAGTTCAGCCTCAGGATGATAACAAGAAGACGGTGGAGACAGTTGTAAACAATTTGAAAACTGATGCTCCAGAAGTTGTTGGAGGACCAAATCCCAATGATAAAGAGGTAACTGTGTTGTTTGAGGCAAAAGAAAAGGTTGGACAAGAAAACAGTGGTGAGGTAGACCACACTGAATCTAATGCCATTTCAAAAAACAAAGAGCCTGATAATAACGGAGTTAATTCGTCGACGGAGTCTCTCAAATCACTTTCCCTTGAGAAGCTGCTGAGTCCAGTAACTACTTCTGCGGAAGTTGAAGAGCTGGTAGAGGTGGAAAAAGACGATGTTGAGCCCACTGGATTGCATATTGACGAGAAAACGTCTAATCTTGGTATTGATATTTGCCAAAATGATTTAAAGCAAAAAGAGAGTTTAGATAAAGAACCTACTAAACAAACTGAATTTAAAGATCCTGATATAGAAGTATCTGATGGCAACAATATTAAAGATTCTGAACCTATTGAAAATGAATCAACCGATGACAAGCCAGTAGAAGATGAGACAGTTGGCAAAGAATCTATTGCAGATAAAGTCAACGGAGTGGATTTTGCCAAAGTTGATTCTACTGAAATTGAAGATGCCGGAGCAGATAACGAGATAACGTATAATGAATCTTTGGGCACATTAGATAATACTGAAATCAAGCAAAGCAATGTTGATGAAACAAGTGGGAACGAGCTAAAAGCAGATACAGGTGATGTTGGTGTAGTGAATTCCGAACAGGTTGCAGGCTTACCTTCAACCACTGAACTGGTTGTTGAAAGTGACGTTGAGGCCAAAAATGAGTCATCAGGTGCCACACATTCGATTGATAATGAAACACTAGTGCAAAACGACATTTCTAGTGCAAAATCAGAGGCTGAAGTGGAACAACAAGAGCAACAAGAGCAGCAGCAGCAGCAGCAGCAGCAGCAAATGTCTACTAAGGGATTAGGGCATACGGCGAACAATAAATCCAAAGCTAAAAATAAGAAGAAAAACCTGAGAAAGAAAAAGAAATAGAGTTGTTCTATAAAGTTGAGCTTGTTTATTAATATTTATGTTATTGTTTTTTTTTTCCAACATTTAAACAGCATTTTGCAAAGGAATAAATATTGAATAAATGAATAAATAAAAAAATAAAATTTTATCAAGTCAAATTGTAGTTTCCATTTTTGTCTTTGACGTAAGCTATTGGGTCTTCGGTTATGATACTGTCAATAAGACCATGTGGCGTCACATCGAATGCTGGATTCCAAACGGTAATTCCCGGTGTCGCAATTCCCACAGTAATTTTGTCGCCGACTTCCAGGCCGTTCAATACTGGGCCAACAAGTGTCGTCAATTCCTTGTGTGGTCTTTCTTCAATCTTAATCTCATCTCCGGTTTCTGTATTCAAGTCAATAGTTGTCCTTGGAGCAGCCACAATGAATTTAATCTTTGTGTCTTGAGCTGAGTTGAAATATTGAGCTATAGTAGCCAACTGGAAAGTTCCAATCTTATTTGCTGCGTCACCATTCCTTACGATTCTATCTGCCCCAACAATTATAAACTTAACTGGTGAGGTTTTACCATGCACATCTTTCTTTTCATTTTTAAGTGTTTGAATAAGCGAGGAGACCATATTGTCACAGATCAAGGTAAACGGTATTTTTTCATAGTCCAACTCGTAAGTAGTAAGCTTGGCGCCTTGATTGTATGGTCGTGTCTCACAAGGGTAAACATGGTCCAAGAAGAAGTCCTCTCCTGAAACTTCCTTGTGAAGTTTGGCATAAGTGGATCTAATAATTCCCAATGCTGTCCCGTGACCCGATGTTGCAAGTGATCCCGTATTGCAAATAGTTATGATTGAAAAGGGACCCTTGAAATTTTCTTGCTTGAGAGATTCAACAATATATTTCAATCCATTTTCACCAATCTTGTGATTGTTTGCAAGATCATCGTCGTATAATCTTGTTGCATAATCGAAAATTTGTTTGTAAATGGATTCATTTAATACTTCTGAGGTTTCATAACTACAAAGGATTTGTTCAATGTCATTAATTGCATTTGCCAAGTTGACAGCAGTTGGTCTGGATCTGAGCAAATGTTGTAATGACGTTTGCAAATCACCTATTGAGGAATTGCCATCTTTGGACTTTAAATTATTATATATATCAACAACAATTGCAAAGGCACCAACTATGGCAATTGCTGGTGCACCACGAACCTGCATGGACTTGATTGCATTATATGCATCATCTATGCTTTTGATGGAAATGTAAGTTGTGGAATATGGGAGCACAAGCTGATCAAGAATGTCGAGGGTTACATTCTGTCGATCAAACTTTATAGCTTGCAAAGTTCGTGACTCTTTAGACATATTCTTTTTCTATTTCTTTTTTGTATATATGTGTGTGTGTGTGTTTGTGTTTATGTGTGTTGCAGTTTTGTCTAGATTGTAAGAAGACTAGGTGGATATTGAGGTTTATATAACTTCAAATTACAAATAGACCTCGTGGGGTCTTGCAACTTTTGATAAAAGTTTTGCAACAATAGAAAAGGAAAAAAAAAAAAAATTTCTTTATAAGAAAATGGTGTGGCTCAAGATTGCGTCGACTTTAAATCAAGCTGCAAAAACCAAGAAAGTAGTATGAATCGCATTAATCGAGTGTAAGCGATAGAAGAAAAATAGACAGAGACAAAAGCAAAAGCAAAAAACTTTTTCAACATATGGTGAAAGTTTATTATAAATAGAGTCAAAAAAAACTTCTTCTTATTCTTCTTCTTCTTTTTCTACTTCGACTAAAATATAAGTCTTCTGATGCCTTCAATCTGCCACTCATTAGTGAGTGGATTCCATTTACATCCCAACAATTTTCTTCCAGTTATGGGACATCGACCCCCCTTGTTAATATCGATAACTATATTGTCCTCTATCGTTGGCTTTTCCAGTTTAAGGACTCCTTCATTTGTATTCAAACTCTCACTCTCATTCTCACTTTCACTTTCACTTTCACTCTCACTTTCACTTTCACTCTCACTTTCACTTTCGTTTTCATGGTCGCCTTCGTCGTCAGCTTTCCTAGCATCTGCTGCCAATTCCTTTTTGATATGTGCCTTTTTAGACACCACAATGTGCGATTTCTCAAGATAATTATAAATGCAGGAGTAATCAAATACATAGCCTGTCTCTATTATGGCCGGATTGGTAATTTCTTTTTTGCACAACGGACAAAACTTTCCTGATTTGTATGATCGTCTTTGTGTAGGCACAGCTGTTTCCGTTGATTTTATGACTTTTCCTGCCTTGAGTGAATTTCCCAACTTTGTTTTTTCTCTCTCAGCTTTATCTTTTCGGAGAGCTGCAGTAAGAGAAGAAGGTGGTGGCAAGGTAAATGTCAAGGCATTACCCTGGTTTTTTAGTAATTTCTCTGAAAACCCTGAATTATTCCACCATTCAAGAAACTTCAATGAGAAGATCGCCACCGGAAAAAAAGTACCGAGCACGAATTTGATCAATTTCCATGTGGGGTGTCTGATTCTTTTATCCAAAAGACTTAGTATAAACTCAAGAGTGGTTGGTGGTGCTACTCTATTAGGCTTATTTGATGCTTCTTTCAAATTCTTCTCCTTTGGCTCATTCTTGTCATAGTCATATTGATTTAATCGAGAATAATTCATCTTGAACAAATATGTAAGAACTGTTGGTGACTTGGTCGATCCACTCAAATACATCAATGTCGTAACAAAATTTGCTAAACGGTAACCGCTCTGAAGATAGGGATATATTTCGACAAATTTCCGCTTAATCTGTATCTTGACATTTTCTCTCCTCAGTAACGACTCGTGTGTGTTTAATTGATTGGTGATATACTTTGTATGCCACACCTCGTAACAATAATTCAATTTCTCCAGAAAGAATGCGACACCAGTAACTTCGAAAATCGAAACAAATTTCTGCAAACCTGTCAACTGCCGTCTCTCTTCAATCATTGAGGGTACAATCTGCGTCAACCTACTGGCATTGTATTCCCCTTGTGAGAGTGGGGTTTGGTTGACTCGTTTGAGTCCATAAAAATTTTCCGTAAATGAACCTTGCCAATATGTTAAAAAGTACCATTCAATAAAACTTCTAAAAAATAAATTGAGCTCATCAAAGTTGTTGTTGAGCTTTAGTAAATACCTCGGATATTTGCTAGCATAGTAGACTAATATATATCTCAACGACGGTGATAACAAGGACTCTAATTGGTTCGCAGAAATCAACTCAAACAAGGTTGGTCTCTCTGAATCAAGCTGTGATGCATCTAAAGATGAGTAATACTCCATAGTTGTTAGTGGCGTGGAATGAGTTTGTCCAACGAATAAATAATCATTAACTGATCCCTTGCGAAATTTGGTAAATATGTGTATAGATATAGTTTGCGGAGTGGGGAAAATAAAATAAAAATAAAAAATTAAAAATTAAAAAAAATATATAAAAATTAAAAAATTAAAAAATTAAAAAAAAAAAAAACGCACACACACACACACACATAATTAAATTTCCGTTTCAATCTTTAATGGCACAAATTGTGAGAAACAGCGAGAAATTAAGAGGCGAGGGAAACAGACATGGCGAGAGTACAATTATACAGGTGTGCTAGTGTGCTAGTGTGCCAGTGTGCCAGTGTATTTGAATTTGAAAGCAATGGAAGGCATCAAAAGCTTTAAACACTTTATTGAGTTTTTCCATATCAGACTACCAAAACTTAGAGAGTTTTCACTTGATAAATTTGAACTTGAAACTTTTATTGATGTGCCTGATATTCCAAACCCTATTTCGTATACCTCGGTTCCTGATTTGGTTGCAAAAAACGGAGACTTAATCAGGTACTCGCCAGAAAACAATGAGTTTGACTTGACTAATGAGCAAGACAATACAGATATATTATTCTCGACTACAGGAGGGCAAGACTACGGTGATCGTAATAAAATTGATGATGATGATGATGATGATGATGATGAAGACATGGAAATTTTCCTCTTTTCTGATATGATAAATTTCACCACCCAATCGTCACAAGAAATTTTACAATCTTCATCTCAAATTGATCAATCTCTAGAGAATGCACTCATTTAAAGAAACTCAACACAACTACATCCGTCCAAGCAATATTATGATAAACTACGCTAGATGAAACAAAACAAAAGTAAACAATACAATACTATACAAAACAAAACAAAACAAAAGTAACAAAAATACCTAAAGAATAAAAAAAACAAAAAGTGCTTTTTAGTCACATTTTAGAAAAGCTTTTGCGAGGGTTCCATTTGACAAGAACTGTATTCAAATTTATACCCATACTTGACAAAAAGTTCCCAAAAGCTCAAATCAAAAACCTGGTAATCTCCGATTTCAAATCCGGTGTGAAAAGTTCTATTTGTATCCAAAGGAAATTGTTGCTTTTGTTGCTGCTGTTGCAATTGTTGATCACCGGGAGAGATGAGTTTTAGCCTCTTGAACCAATAAAAATATTGATTAGATTGCAGACTATCTTTGAGCAGACCATCGGGTGAGGCTGATCTGGAAATTGAGTTACTCTTGGTGCTTGATGCATCTAACTGTGCTTTGTATGGCTTCCAGCCTAGTTCAAATAAGCAATGTTCTGCGATCAAATTTTCTGCTGGTGTTAAACCATAATAAAAACCATAAAATAGCACAAATGTCATTTCTGAGACCAAGGAATTGCTCTCAGGGCTATCTTGCAAAGTCAAAGTCTGTATTTCCTTCACTAGACTTTCAAAACCGTAGAACGCCCTGACCCTGTTCCAACTGGATTGAAATTTGCTTAATTGCATTGGATGCTTGAAGCTGAAATTGGTGAATTGTGAATAATACTTTGGTTGAACTATATTAGGCAAGTAAGGTTTGTAGATTGGAGTAGTATACTGATTGAAATCGTTGGAGTCAACTAGGATCTTGAATTCATCATTATTTCGCTTCGATGCAAATGAAATGGCCAAATCTTGGATTCCCGGAGGCACACGAACTAGCTTCATATCGGAAAACAAATTTAATTCGGTTTTAGATAAAGGCGAGTTGGATATTATGCTCTTGTACTTGTCCGCATCAAGATCTTCAAGAACCAAAGGTTCGTACGGTATGCTTTCCTCTTTAACTACCGTGGATGTAGTGGAAGCATTAGCAGCAGTAGTAGCGGAAGATGTATTATTACTGTTGTTATTGTTGCTATTCTTGTTGTTATTATTGCTGTTGTTATTGATATTATTGTTACTGTTATTGTTATTGTTATTGTTGTTATTGTTATTGTTATTGTTGCTATTGCTGCTGGACTCAGGTTCAACCGAAGAGCTCTTCTCTTTTTCTGATTCGGGAACAGCTTTCTCTGCTGGCTCAGGAATACCAACAGCGGCTGCTGCTGACCACTTGAGTCCACCCACAGGCTTTGACGGGGTTGAAGCTGGACGCAAAGTTCTTACAATTGCAGGTGATGCCATCTCGGGGCTAGATTGAGGCGGTACGCTTTGTTGAGACAGCAGCGAAGTTGTAGTGTTGGCGCTGGCGGAAGCTGCGGCCGTGGATGAGGAGTTTGGTTGTTGTTGATGGTGAGACGACAAAGGTTTTGTATTACCATGCTGAAGATGACTGGATGAATTGCCGCCATGTGACTGTGCATTTGTTGTTGTGGTTGTTGTTGTTGTTGTTGTAGCTGCTGAATTTGCTGTTGGGGTTGTTGACAGAGCTTTAGTGGCATGTCCATTTTTGTCGAAAACAGTCCCACTGCTGTCCTCCAGGGTAGGTTGCGTGGATTGATCGTCGTGGATCTCAGAATAATCTTCATCCCCTGCGGCAATTTGGTTAAAGATATCGTCATACAACTCTGTATCTTTGGTAAACTCATAGTCTCCATTAGTGTTCAAGTACTCTTCAATGTCACCTTTCAAGGCAAAGATGAGATTAAATTCAATAACCATTCCGTTCTTCAACAATCGAATCAACTTTCTCAATTTCTTTTGATGAAATTTGCTATTTGCAATTGTAGCCTGGATCTTTTCCTTTTTGGCTTCAATCGTTGATGAGTTATTTTTTCTCACTTTTTTGCTCGCTAGCTTATCAAACTCATGAGTAGACTTTTCAATTTGCTCCTTTAGCTGACTTATAGCGTCCTTAAAGAATCTAATTGATTCCACTGCCTCTGGTGAAAGATCATCGTATTCACTTTCGTCCTCATCCTCACTACTTTCAAACTCATCGCTATCTTCCTCTTCTTCTTCGCCATTCGCGCTATCAATAAATGTCATCATAATAGACTGGTTGGAAAATGTCTTGAGCTTAGTTTGCTTCTCAACCGATTTGTAAATCTCCATAGCATCCTCTATTGTACTCTTATTCTCCAAAAGTTTCCCACTATACGATGTTCCAACTGGGCCCAAGGTGTTGACTGCATCATTCAGTAGCCAATGTTTAATCTGTTCTCGGAACTTTTGTAGTTTCTTTATCTCCCTCTTTAAGTCATTCGCTAGTTTCTCCTTTTCCCTTTGATTGTCTGAATCATCTTCAGTACTTGTTAGACTCTCGTACCGCTCATAGTGGTAATTGAAGTCCAGTAGTCCCTCTTGGATTCGTTTAAAGATAATATCTATATCTCTGTACCCATTGTTAGTAAAAAACAGATCATAAATTGATGAAGTAAGGGCAAAGAAAATTCAAAAAAAAAAAAAAAAAAAGTAAAGAAAGTAAATGAAAATAATCAGCCGTTTTGTCTATATGACTTCTTTACCCAAAGTCATAGTCAACAGTTTACTACATACTTTTGTAGTTTCCGGTTCGCCATGGTGTGGTATAATGATCGATTGTTGCAAAGGGCTTCTACAGAAACTACCTCTTTGATACAAGAGATGAAATTTTTATATGGAGTGACTCCAACTCTACTTTTCCTTCTTTTTCTTTTTTCTTTTTTCTTTTTTCTTAATATTTTTTTTTTATTTTATATTTTTTTATTTTATATTTTGTATTGTTCTTTTCTTTTTGGCTATACACCTTAAACCACAGACTGCCGCACTTTTGTTTCTAAGGGCAAATGCAAAAGAGAACAAACGAGAACAAAGAAAGATGAAAAAGTATTGAAAAAAAAAAACAAAAAATTGCAGAAAACAAAAAAAAGTCCCATTTCACTTTTTCCCCCCCCCCTCCCCCACCTCCCCGCCAAACACACACCAACTAGCGACTATGGATGCAGCTACGAATGCAATCAAAATGATCCATTTCAATTTTTCAACGCTGGTATTATATTTCTCTTTACTTAATATGTGTATATATTCCTTATTTTACTAGTACAGATCTATATTCATCTAAGGGGGAGGGAGGGGAGAGAGAGAGAGAGAGAGAGAAAAGGGGAAAGTGGGCGGTGAAGAGAATATTTTGAAATTACAATTCGTCGTGGTCCAATTCATCATCTGAATCGTCATCGCCGAATTTGGCATCTCCACCAGCTCCACCTGCCTCACCACCTGCACCTCCATACAATTTGGCAGTTATAGGGTTAGCAATGTCAACCAACTTCTGTTTCTGCTCTTCAAACTCTTCAGCAGTAGCTGTGTCAAAGTTGTCTTCGATGAATTCCAAAGTCTCTTTAACAGCATCATCCAATGTTTCTTTATCTTCCTCATCCAATTTGGAACCTAAACCTGTCTCTGATTTGTCATTCAATTGACCTCTCAAAAGATGAGCATAGTTTTCCAATGAGTTTCTGGCTTCAATCTTTTCCTTCAATTCTTGATCTTGTTGAGCATATTTCTCAGCCTCTTCAACCATTCTGTCAATTTCATCCTTGGACAATCTACCCTTTTCATTTGTGATGGTGATACTTTCTGATTTACCAGTTCCCTTGTCAGCTGCTTCAACCTTCAAGATACCATTAGCATCCAAAGAAAATGTAACTTCAATTTGTGGAACACCTCTTGGTGCTGGTGGAATACCGGTAAGCTCAAATTTACCTAATCTGTTATTGTCCTTAGCCATGGTTCTTTCACCTTCATAAACTTGAATCAAGACAGTTGGCTGGTTGTCAGCTGCAGTCGAAAAGATTTGTGATTTCTTGGTTGGGATAGCAGTGTTTCTCTTGATCAAAGTGGTCATAACACCACCTGAGGTTTCAATACCCAAAGTCAATGGGTTGACATCCAAAAGGACAATATCGTCGACACCTTCTTCACCACTCAAGACACCAGCTTGAACAGCAGCACCATAAGCAACAGCCTCGTCTGGGTTAATACCCTTGGAAGCTTTTTTACCATCAAAAAAGTTTTCCAACAATTCTTGCACCTTAGGGATTCTAGTAGAACCACCAACAAGGACAATATCATCAATGTCTGACTTCTTAACGTTACCATCCTTCAAAACCTGTTCCACTGGCTTCAAAGTCTTTTTGAATGCAGCAATGTTCAATTCCTCAAACTTGGCTCTAGAGAGGGTTTCGGAAAAGTCGATACCATCAACAAATGAGTCAATCTCAATTCTGGTGGACATTTGTGATGACAAAGTTCTCTTGGCCTTTTCAGCTTCTCTCTTCAATTTAGAAATGGCCTTGGCGTTTGATGAAATGTCAATATTGTGCTTCTTTTTAAATTGTTTAGCCAAGTGTCTAACAATCTTGTGGTCGAAATCCTCACCACCCAAGTGTGTGTCACCGGCAGTGGCCAAGACTTCGAAAACACCACCTTCAATGGATAAGAGGGAAACGTCAAAAGTACCACCACCCAAGTCGTAAACGATAATTTGTTTCTCTTCGTTGGTCTTGTCCAAACCGTAAGCAATAGCTGCTGCGGTTGGTTCGTTAACAATTCTCAAGACATTCAAACCAGCAATGGTACCAGCATCCTTAGTAGCTTGTCTTTGGGCATCGTTAAAGTAGGCTGGCACGGTGACAACAGCGTGGGTAACCTTTTTGCCGAGGTATTCTTCAGCAATATTCTTCATCTTGGACAAAATCATACCAGAAATTTCCTCTGGTGAAAAAGTCTTTTCTTCACCATTGAACTCAACTTTAACAACGGGTTTATTACCTTTGTTTTCAATCTTGAATGGCAAATGCTTCAATTCCTTCTGCACGGTGTCATCATTGTATTTCAAACCAATTAATCTTTTAATGTCAAACACGGTATTGTTGACATTGGAGGCAGCTTGATTCTTGGCGGCATCACCAACCAATCTTTCGTCGGCGTTAAATGACACGTACGAAGGAGTGATTCTGTTACCTTGGTCATTGGCCAAGATTTCAACTTTACCATTCTTCATAACACCTACACATGAGTAGGTTGTACCCAAGTCGATACCAATAACTGTACCGTAATTGTCAGTTGCACTGTCGTCGTCAGAAGCAGCGGCTACTGCAAAAGCGTTTTTAGGTGAAACCAAAAATGGAATCAACATAACCAAGGCTACGTAGAGTAGCCCTATACGTGGGAACCAAGAAGATTGACTTGATCTCATGGTATTATGCTGTGTGTTGGGAGATGAAATATTAAACTAAAGAGTGGGGGAGAAAAAAATTAAAAAAAAAAAAAAAGGAAAATTTCGTGGGTAAATTGTGATTTTTCAATTCAATTTATATCAGCGCTGTCTTTGTTGATCCTCTTTCTTGCTCGCTCTTTATTCTCGTAGTCTCCACGTCAATATTTTTTTTTTCAAAAATAAAATAAAATATAAAATATAAAATATAAAATATAAAAAATAAAAAATAAAAAATAAAAAATATTATAAATATTAAATTGGAAATGCAAAAGAGAATTCGTGGAATAGTAACTTTTCAGCGGGCAAACACTACACAACAGACAATAACGATAATAAGGAATAGTAAACGTGGTTAGAATAGTGGTTTATTGTCAAAACATGGAATAGCACAGCATCATAATTCTACTAGAGACAAGTTACAATCTGGTATCTTTACAAGTGTACATAGGTGCAAACAAAAAATGCAAATGTCGGTTGTGTTAGAAATGTATATTTGCCACCGCTGTACTGTATTACTTACGTGTCCACTTTATCTTTCTTTGTTTTTTTTATCTCACTTTTTGCTTCTTCTTGTTCTTGTTCTTCTTTCTGCTTCTACTCCTATTACCTACCACGTTGTGATCTTTGCCACTTGCAAAGATGCTTCTCTTCTATACTAGTACTACTACAACAACAACAACAACAATTTTTGCAGCCTAATTGCTTACGTATATATGTTCTATAAAAGAGTGTTTATGTATATACGTAAGTAGCCTTAACTGTGTGCTACCATGTGTACTATTAGAGCTTATGGAATTTACTAGAAGCTGTGAATAAGTCAAAAAAATTTCTTTTTTTTAAATTTATTTTTTAATTTATTTTTTATTTATTTTTTAATTTTTAGGAAGGAAGGAAGAAAGAAAGAAAGAATTTTGTTAGAGAAGTTGTATTGTCCATGCTTATAATGGAGTAGTAGTAGTAGTGACGTGTTAAATATTTCCTCCACTTCGCGCCATTCTTTTTGTTTTTTTCCCACTTCCCGCTTTACCTCAAAAATAAAAAATACAAACAATAAAAGTTGTATAGTAACAATGCGTGCACTTGGGGACAATTTTGCAACATTCCTCATCTTTTTTTTTTTTTTACCTCGCTTTCGGCAACACAACACATCTAAGAATGAAATAAGAAATTAAGAAAATTGATGAAAGCAAGCTAATTTCACCAGTTGACCTAGACTTCCCAAATAGGAATCTAGTATGAAAGTTGAGATAGTTCTGCAATAAAGTAGTGTACTTTTGGTTTTAAATCTAAATCTAAATTTAAATCACGTGATGCTGTTACTTTTGATTTTATTTTATTTTTAATAAGACCACTCTTTTGCTCGCCCATTCACTTTTTTTCTATTCACGTGATTCAATGCTTTGATGATACTCCGAGAAATTAGTCACTATAGTTGACTCTCCCATTTCCATGTATATATATATATATATCTAAATTTGAATCTGAATAAGATCAAATCGCTTTTGCTTTGCAATCTAACCAACAATAACATTATTCAGCCACACGATGCTTATATAGTAAGAAGAGTAAACTTTCCATTTCTTTATTATATCTTTTAATTGTAACCCTCCCCTTTTTCAACACCTATACAGGGCAGACAATGTTAGATATAAATGCAAATGGCATTAACTCTCTTTCTCTCTCTCTCTCTCTCTCTCTCTCTCTTTCTCTCTCTCTCTCTCTCTCTCTCTCTCTCTTGTTCTGCAAAGGTGAAAGCGCAATTGCAATCGACAATCTTTGCCCTTTTTTTTTTTCTCCCTCTCCCTCTCCCTCTCTCTCCCTCTCTCTCTCTCCTTTCAACTCCACACAACTTATCATCGATAAACCTTGACCCCTCCCTCCCAACGCTGTGTCTCATACGCTCTTTCAGTTAAGTATAGTTCATACACTTTCTCTCAATTGGCAAATTACAATCACATACCAATAAACAACCAACAACTAACAACTAACAACCAACAACCCAATACATCAACCTCTCAACCTATCAATCAACCTCTCAATCAACCAACCAATTGGATAGAAAACAAACAATGTCTTACGCTAACAACCAAGGATTTGCCACTGAGGAATTATCGCAATTGCAAAAGGAGATTTTGTCAAAGAATCCTGAAGACGTCCTACAATTCTGTGCAAACTACTTCAACAACAAACTACAAGGCCAAAGAAACCACTTGTGGTCACAGCGATCAAAAGCTAAAGATGCCGGTATAGACTTGTTTCCAAATGTAAATGGCTTTGCATTACAATCATCCTCGTCTATATCGAGATCGTCAGCAGCTGCAGGAGGACCAACTGCATTCTCAAATGAACAAGGACCTAGTTTCAAATCTCCCTTTGGTACAAATGATCCACACCTGACTCATGATGACGATGTTAAAACATCGGGTCAAAAGCAAGGTCACGGTATCTTCAAGTCTAATTTTGAACTCGACCACTTTGACCAAGCACCTCCTACAAAAGAAATCAGCCCTGAAGATCCCACTGTTAAGGCAAGTGGTCCTCAAACACAATCACAAGAACAAGTGCAGAACAAAGCCAATTTGCAGAAAATACCCATTGCATTCAACGCCAATAGAAGAACATCTGTTTCAGCAGAAGCGTTGAACCCTGCAAAATTAAAGTCTGAGGATTGGAAACCACCACAAAATAACTTATCCGAAGCTGAGGAACAAGATTTGGCCAAAAGCCTTCAAAACAACTTTCTCTTTAAACAATTGGACACTAAATCGAAAAAGACCGTCATTTCAGCCTTGCAATCCAAAAAGTTTAAAAAGGACGATGTTATTATCAAACAAGGAGATGTAGGTGACTTTTTCTACATTATCGAAAAGGGTAATGTTGATTTCTATGTTAATGACTCCAAGGTCAACTCCAGCAGTGATGGCTCGTCATTTGGTGAATTGGCATTGATGTATAACGCACCTAGAGCTGCTACTGCAATCGCCGCATCAGATGTCACTCTTTGGGCATTGGACAGGTTGACATTCCGTCGTATCTTGTTGGAAGGTACTTTCAACAGAAGATTGATGTATGAAGACTTTCTCAAGGATATTGATATTTTGAAATCATTAACTGATCTTGAGCGTTCCAAATTGGCCGACGCATTGTTCACAGAGATACACAAAGAAGGAGATAAGATTGTCACTGAAGGGGAACAAGGTGAAAACTTTTACTTAATTGAAAGTGGTACTTGTCTCGTCTCGAGTGAAAAATACGGTGAGATCAAAAAATTGACTAAAGGTGACTATTTTGGTGAATTGGCATTGATCAAAGACTTGCCCAGACAAGCTACAGTCACTGCATTAAACAATGTCATTGTTGCTACATTAGGCAAATCTGGTTTTCAGAGGTTATTAGGCCCAGTTGTTGATGTGTTGAGGGATAGAGATCCTACAAAAGTAGCACAAGTACAAGATCCAACAGCCTAAATGAGAAAGTTTTTCAACTCCTTGCCATCGTCATTAAAATAACTTTTCTTTTTTTTTCTTTTCTTTGTTTCTTTCCAAATACATTCTAACTCTTTCATTCTTTTTATATACATTTTAGTTATAAATTGACTTTAATTTTTTTTTTTTTTTTTTTCAAAGCTCAAATTATGATTTTAAGCAATTTTATATAGGAGTTCTTGTCAACGGCCTGGTGTCTGAAACTAGATCTTTTCGTATCTATTTTGCACCATATCTTTTGGTTTTCTGGTCCTTAACGGAGACTACTCTGTTTTAATTTTTCAGTTTTTCTTTTTTGAGATTGGTGCTCTATTTTCGCGTCGCTAAATCGTAAATTTTTGTTTTTTTTTGCTCAACTCTTGAATTTCCTTTGTAATTACATATATAGCTATCAATAGCACCACTACCTTACTAGTATTATTGTTATAATTGTTGTTGTTCTTCCTCTTCTTCTTCTTCTTCTTCTTCTTCTTCTTTTTTTACTTTTCCTTTTACTTGCTACTCTTAATAGCAGTTACCCCCCCATACACTAACGCATCCTTACTATTGACCTTTGAACAGTATATAATGTCAATTGGAATTGATTCTATTCTACCATACACACGCGGTGGGAAACTCCCATATTGGCTACTTTTCATATCTATCGTCTCAATCTTCAACTCATTTCAATCCTATCAACGTGACTTGGCATTAACTCGCAGGGTCTACAATGCCAAACCACAAGAGGTTACCAACTTGTCAGCACGTACTTTTGGAACATGGACATTGATCACCTCGTTAGTGCGTCTTTATGGAGCTTACAATATAACTAATCCTCAGGTCTATACATTGACTCAATTGACGTATGTTGTCGCTGCTTGGCATTTCTTGAGCGAATGGTTGATCTACGGAACCACCAAGTTGGGAAAGGGGTTGGCTGGTCCTTTAATTGTGTCAAGTTTGAGTTTGGTATGGATGTGGAACGTAAAGCTGTATTATGTATTTTGAAGGGTGAAGGCATTTGTTGTTGAACGATTTGGCATAAGTTTCTTTTTCTCTTTTTCTATTTATAATAGATTAAATGAAACATATACAAATACAAATACAAAAGCAAAAGCAAAAGCAAAAGCAAAAATGAACCTAAAATTATTACAAAAATTCAATTAGCCAATGACATGTAACCTTTTCTTTTAGTAAATGAATAAATGGAGATCAAGTTCATCCGGTATCTCAAAGATTGTAGCATTCTTTGTTTTCTTTTTCTTTCTCTTCATATCAATAAATATATAAATATCAATGTATATATATATATATTGCACTTCTCTGTATATAATAGATAAAGTAGGATGTAATCTCAATATTCTAAACTCTTTTTTATACAAATTCTATTTACAAAGTCAAGGAAATGACCCGAAGTTGCCCCTGGATGTAATTTAGAAAAAAAAAAACTACTAACTCCGTGTAAAAAAAAAGAACCATGTTCTTGAGTAAATCAAATGGAATCTGTTCCTTTTTTTTTGTTATGGATTTTTTGTTTTCTTTTTTTCAAATATGGTGTTTTAAACAAATTGTTACAAAATTCACTTGAACAAAAAGTAAACAATTATTTCGTGAGTTATTGCTGCGAATTTTTCCAAAACACTTTCACTCGAGGTACAATTACCATGTTTTTGACAATAAACAAACAATTTACGGCAATACAATAGAAAGTGTTTTAGGAAAAAAAAACTAAGGTTACTTTATGATAAGAATAGAATTTGAATTGTACATGACTTATTTGGCAAGTGAAAACTCGTAGCATATATTCATCATCATGGTGAGCTTTATAATTTGCATATTACATATTTATTTTGTTTAGCAACATTTATTTTTCAACAAATAAGACACTTTGGCCGAGTTGGTCTAAGGCGCTAGACTCAAGAACAATATAACAGTTCTTCTGACCTGAAAGGGTTGTGATTTCTAGTATCGTAAGATGCACGCGTTCGAATCGCGTAGGTGTCATTATCTTTTTTTATAAAATTTTTTTTTCATTTTTTTTTTATTTTTTTGGCTCTCAAACTTTTACACCAATGCATTTTAACCCCTTTATTTTTATATTCCAAGATACTCAGATGAAGAAATGGATCATCTCTTGTAAAGGTTTGTATTGCAAGTTTAGCAAGACTCACACTGCTTATTGTGGTTGAATGTCAATGTTGGACAGTCTATTACGAGCTACATTCTTTATGATGCGGCAATAAACTCTTCATATTTTATTTTATTTTATTTTTTTATTTTTTTGCGTTTTTCATAGAAAATGTTAAATTAAGCAATTTGCAGCATATCTCCTTTGTCTCTGTTTCTACCAAACCATTGAAACTACTACACAAATTGAAAGACAGAGGAAGAAAGAGAGTGAGGAATATGGCCGGCACAGTGTGAATGGAGGAATAAATGTGATGTATAAAGAGGATTTGTGATTACAATGAATCCCTTTTTTTTCAATTGTTATAGGTCTTTACTTTATGGATGCGGAAAGAATGCACGGCTCAAGGCAATTCTGGATCGATTTTTTGGAAATTGAATATATCTATCAAATCTTATCTTACTAAGAGCATCTAGTTCCGGAAACACATTTGTATCAATAAACAACTTGGCAGTCTGAATTACTTTCTAAATCGGCTTAGTTTAAGCATACACATACACCTACACATACACATACACATACACCTACACATACACCTACACCTACACATACACCTACACATACACCTACACATACACATACACCTACACATACACCTACACCTACACATACACCTACACCTACACATACACATACACCTACACATACACATACACATACACCTACACATACACCTAGACATACACATACACCTACACATACACATACAATTTATACTTGAACAACACGTAGAGTTCACGAAAGTTGTTTGTTTAACAGTTTCCTTCTGCTTTTATATCCCGGTGCATTGCAACTTCGTTTTTGCCACTAAAGAGACTAGTAACCATCAAGCAAGTTAGCAACAACTGATTACAACATACCAAACATCAATAAACGGAATAAGAAAACAATAAATATACTCCAATTGAGATTTCAATTTTCGTGTTTAATTTTCATTTTCTTTGCGATTTCATTTTTTTTTTAATTTTTTTTTAATTTTTTAAATATCGTTATTCTATCTTGCTGAACATGTTTTGGTAGTTCACAGTCAACAGAACTCGTACGAACACCAACCAGCTGCTCTGAATATTGAATCCTCTATTCGAATCTTAGACAAAAAGCAGAAAAACTTTCAATTTGGTTTGCAATACATACTCTTGATTTATTCTTTTCTATTTTTTTTTTTTAAATTGTTTTTTATATATCAAAATTCGAAAAAAACTTAACTATGTGTAAACTAAATATTTTTAAACGAAATTCTCTACTTTCTAAAACCAAAGTTAAAACCAATTCTTATGAGCAAAATCCTCTTGTTTTTTATAGTTAAACTTTTTGCGCAGACTATTCAAACTGTTTTCTGAGTCTTTAACTAAACCAACTAAAACAGCTTTCCTTTAACTTTACTATCACATTACATATATATACATTTCAATGTCTAATTCACCTAACCAATACAAATAGTAGTATTTGTTGTAATAAAACAGTAATGTTTTTAATTTGATTTATAATGTCCTTAATATTATAGTTGAGTCAACCTTGAACTTGCAACAAGGTTATGAGTTCGTTGGAATGTGGTATGTGGCACAACTAACTACTGTTGTACCTTCTACAAACTCTTGAATGTCTTAAACACTTATTTGTTGAAACGCAAGTTGATTTCTAAGTAGAAACTATAAACTAAATTCGAGAGCGCAAGTCCTCCTTATATAGTCCGACTTGACACATAACGAAAACTATTTACGTAGCAATACGCAGCGTATGTGCTGCATCTCATCTTGCCATCCGCTAAGCCACAAAATCACATGACAAAATGTGACGTCAGTTTTCTGAGCCCTATTCTAATCGTACCTTAGGTCCGATATAGAACATCACCCCCTTGTTAAATCAAACCTCCTCTTCCGGATCCTCAACGTCAGCATCAGCATCCTTAAAGCGATCTCCAAGGAAGTCTATGGCATTAGCAATCAACGTGTCTCTTAACCCTTTTGGCACTTTCTGATAAAACCAAGCAATAGGAACTGTAGAACCATGTCCAGGCCTGCAACCAACCCATGTAACATCAAATTCAAAATTCTCTGCATCGTAACCAAGTATTGCACTCAATTCCTTTACTCTGGCCTCAGCTTCAACCAAATTAACTGGCGGCTCCTTGAACACACCACGCTGTTCAATGTATTTACGGAAGTATTTGACATTAATTACCCGATCCTTCTTGTTCATGCTAGGTAGGTCAACTTCAAAAGCATTGTCATTGATCTTCTTAACCAACCTAAACGGGCCATGATAAACATCCGTCAACTTCCTATATTTTCCTGGTCGCCAATACGCTTCTCTATGAAGCAAAATCATATCACCAACTTCAAAGCGAACAGGATTCTTCCCCCTGTTAGCCTTGCGGGCCATTACGTCCTGACTCAAAGACATAGTATCTTTAATCTGAGCGTGAACCGCCTCAGCACGCCGAACTAACAGTTCAGCCGACATACTACTGTGCTGCATATTGATATCCAATATACCCGTACGATCTCTTGGAAGACGTCCAAACACAGCCTGATAAGGTGTCATGCGTATAGCAGGAGCATAATTCGTGTTAATAGCAAACTGCACAACCTTCAAGTAATGAGACCACAAGGCATGTTCCCGATGACAAAAACTCTTAATTGTCTGAATAACCACCTTATTTAAAGCCTCAACCTGACCATTCGTAGATGGGTTGTTAGTACTTGTAGTCCTGAAATCAATCTGATAATACTCGAACACATATTTCATGATACTATTCATAAACTGAATATCCTTATCTGACTTGATCACATCTGGAACACCGAACACTGAAAATACCTCATCAATCAATAACTTGGCAGTTTGAATAACCTTTGACTTTTTCCTCGTCGGGATGCACACACAATACTTCGTCAACGCGCACACAACCACCAAAATGCAATCATATCCTTCAGGTGTTGTAGGGATACCTGTCACAAAGTCTAAGTGGATAGTACTGAACACATCCTTAGGTACATCACTAGGCAACATTAAACCGCCAACTGAACCGTGAATCGCCTTAGCTCGCTGACAATGATCACATGAGTTCACATAATCCGTCACAACCTCAAGCAACTTAGGAACAAATAAATATGGCTGTATTGCAAAATAACATTTGGTTATTCCAAAATGCCCAAACGAGTGCACCTTATCCAATACCAACATTGCTACCGACTTACCCACAACTGGCTTTGATCCACCCTGCGTATTGTAATATAACACACCATCTCTCAAAGAATATTTCTTGATCGCACTCTTTAATTCCGGGGGAATTGGATTCCTTGCGCGATCCGTATCTTGAAGTAACTTCAAAATCTGTGATAAATAAGCATCCGTGTCGTACGAAGCCTTTATCTGATCCACAACATTTCGTTGTCGTAATACCTGGGTAACAGTTTCTCCCGATTCTATTACCTCGTTGACTGTAGCATCTAAGTCGTCAACCTCAACCTTACCAGCATCTACCAAACGCGATAACACATCAGCAAGAACGTTTTCTTCTCCACTTCGATACCGAACCTTGAGATTACACTCTTGCAACGATTCTAGCCAACGAATAATTCGTTCCGACTCTGGACGAGTATTCGAAGCAAATAGCGTTTCTAAGCTTTGGTGATCTGTATACACCACCGTTTCGTAGCCTAAAATATAATGCCTGAACTTCTTAACAGCAAACACAATCAGTAACAACTCCTTCTGCCTAATAGGATAATTCCGTTCAGCAACCGTTAGGGAACGGGAAACCATCTCAATGACCCCGACTACCTCTTGATTATGAACCTGTGTAAGAACTGCACCAATCGCATGATGTGAAGCGTCAACTTCCAACTGGAAACTCACTGGTTTTAGGTCATAATTAACCTTGATTAACAACTCAGATTTCAACAATTTCCTTCTCAATTTTTCAAACGCTTCCTCGTGCACCTTAGTAAACTGAACTTTACGTTTGGTAGCGAACTCATATAACGGAGCAGCGACTTGTGAAAAATTTTCAATGTAGTGGCGGAAATAATTAAAGAAACCCAACGCACTTCTCATGTCCTTTGGATTGTCTGGTGTCTTAAGAGCAGCAATAGCTTTCAACTGAGCTTCAGGAATTCGTGTTCCCTTCATACCCACTTCATGACCTAAAAAGGTCACCCTCGATACGCCCAATTCGCACTTGGAACCTTTAAAGAAGAATTTGTTTCTTCTGAACGCTTCAAACAACATCTGCAATGACTTTCTGTGGTCCTCTATAGAATTAGAGTAGACAATAATGTCATCAATATAGTTTACACAACCAGGTATCTCCTGAATTAACTGAGAAACCGTTTCCTGCAAAATAGCTGGAGCGTTGGTAAACCCAAATGGCAATACATTATAAGCAAACTTCTTGCCGAATGCTGTAAAAGCGGTAACATGACTAGTCTCATCGTCCAAACGGATCTGATGGAAACTCTGTGTCATATCCAAAGTGGAATAATACCGATAACCTGACACCTCCTTAATCAACTGTTCAACCACTGGCATCTGAAATTGTTTCTGAACTACCGTTAAATTCAATAACCGATAATCCACACACATCCGGTAAGAACCATCTTTCTTACGGACAAACAACACAGGGGAATTGAAGTCAGATTCTCCCACGCCCAACTGTCTAATCAAACCAGCATCAAGCATCTTCTTGACCTGAGACTTAAGCTCCGCAAACTCTGGTTTACCTAGTGGATACTGCTTTCCACTCGGGGCCGTTACGTATGGAATCACATTAATCCGATGATCCCATTTCCCCCTAGACACCGGCGTTTCCTTCAACTCTTGAAGAAATATGTCCTTATAATCCTTGATGAGGTCGGGAAACAAACCATTTGGATCCCTCGGCAACTCCTCACCAACTTCCTCCGTCTTTAATGTGAACACACCAACTTCCGCAGCATTTTCAACTGCCTCAACGAATTCCTCGCTGTCAACCAACCCAAGAGGGTTCTCTTTGCTAACTCCGGCAAAGGATCTCTTTTTGAATGAGATCAAATTCTCGTGTTCACCGACGAATCCTAGTCCCAATACCATATCTTTGGAAAACCCTGGGACAACCATAAACCAACGGCTGAAATGTATACCGTTAATACTAAACTCAAGCAACACTCTCTTGGTCACTTGCCTACTTGCACCGAATGCAACTACCACGTCGCATAAGCAAGTATCCTGAGGGAGACTATCGATCTTCCCTCCCACAAACTCAGCCAGCACCAAGTCTGCGCCCGAACCGGAATCTATCAATGCCATGCATTCCCTGCCTTTAACCGAAGGCAGTGTCATTACCACCGGAACATAAAACTTACTATTTTCAATGGGAGGTGGCGGAATGACCTTCTCCGGATCAAACCCCTTCCTCACTGAAACCTCAAAGAGCTCAAGCTCTTTCAACTCTTGCGAGTCACCATCCCGACCTTGGGATCCACTGACGTCCGTCAGCCGTGCAGCTTCATCTAACTCATCCAAGTTACAATCAGCCCTCAAACTCGGTACCTCTTGTACGAGTTCATTCCTCTTAGCATCGTCACGCGTTACCACACTTCCCAACTCCGCGCGCACCTCCTCCGGACGCCGAACCGAAACTTGATCAAATGTCACGGTACGTCTACCGGACTCCAGTGCCAAGCTGTTTGGTTTAACGTCCCCCAGCTCTAGAGACTTAACTAGTTTTTTGAGTCTCCTGAAGATTTACCCGAGGTCTTTCCACGCAATGGGCAGAACTTCGCAATATGCCCAGTCTTACGACAATTAAAACAGCCATTATTCGCCTTTAACAACTGCTTTTCCAGCTTTCTGAGTTTCCTAACAGAAACAGCATCCAATTCCATCGCATCTGGGTCTTCATATACTCTCCCAGTGTTGGCTCTATCAGCGTTCTCTTTAGAACCATCCTTCCAGCCAACTTGCACACCAGCATCCTGCAAAAGGGCATCATTCATAATCTCGTTAAGAGATACATCGTCATTTGGCAACTTACCCATCAACGGAGATCTAATAGCACTCTTCAATCCCATAACAAAAACACGCTTATAGGATCTTTCAGACCTAAGACCTTCAGGCAATTGTGATTTAAGTGCCGTAAACTCTTCGACGTACTTTTCCACCGTACCCTTCTGCTTCAAAGCCTCCAACTTAACTTCGAGTTTATCGACGTAAGATGGATCTAAGAATGAGGTATAAAGCTTGGTCCGGAACTCATTCCAGCTAAGCTGCCAAACACCTGGATTCTTCTTCACCCAATCATCAACTATACTACCCACCATGAATATTTGAGCATAAGCCACCTTATTATCCCGATATTTGTCGTGAAATTGAGCCTTCGTCTCGACCTCGGAAATAAACTTCTTCAACTTCGCGGGATTACGCGGATTGAACAAGGCCGCGGGGTTCGACTCTGTACCAGCCTTAAACCTATCTGCATTCATTGTCTCAATCATCTTGGCAAACATGGTAGCCTGGTCACGAATCAACGCCTCCATGGCTTCCATAGGAACGCTGAAATGACGAGGTTCGATATCCATCCGGTCTGAATTCATGGTGATATTAAGAATATTATAGAAGCGACGCTACCAGATGATTTATAATGTCCTTAATATTATAGTTGAGTCAACCTTGAACTTGCAACAAGGTTATGAGTTCGTTGGAATGTGGTATGTGGCACAACTAACTACTGTTGTACCTTCTACAAACTCTTGAATGTCTTAAACACTTATTTGTTGAAACGCAAGTTGATTTCTAAGTAGAAACTATAAACTAAATTCGAGAGCGCAAGTCCTCCTTATATAGTCCGACTTGACACATAACGAAAACTATTTACGTAGCAATACGCAGCGTATGTGCTGCATCTCATCTTGCCATCCGCTAAGCCACAAAATCACATGACAAAATGTGACGTCAGTTTTCTGAGCCCTATTCTAATCGTACCTTAGGTCCGATATAGAACATAATTCAACAAATAAGACACTTTGGCCGAGTTGGTCTAAGGCGCTAGACTCAAGAACAATATAACAGTTCTTCTGACCTGAAAGGGTTGTGATTTCTAGTATCGTAAGATGCACGCGTTCGAATCGCGTAGGTGTCATTATCTTTTTTTCATTTTTTTCATTTTTTTTTTTTGTCTTTCAAACCTATATACTAATACATTTTTTACTCCTCGACCACCATCAGAATTTGGACAATTTGTCTAATCTTGTTTAAGCCTTTTCATGTGACTAACTGTATCACATACATATATACATACATACATACATATATATATGTATACATATCTATATTTCGAAAAGAAGTGCTGTTCAGAAATTTCACGGCTTTGTAAAACATTGACCTTGATGTGTTGTTTTAATTTTTCCCGTTTTTTTTTTCTCTAACAATAGCTTTCGTCAATGTGCCTTATAACTAATGAAGACAGATAATACTGTGAAGAAATTGCTGCACAAGATTCAGTAAAGAAGTTCAAAGTAATGAAGAAAACAAGGTCTTTTAAGTGGATAAGTTTTTTTTTTCTTTTTTTTATTTCTTGTTTCTAATCTTTCTACAAAAGTAGAAACCGGTAACTTTATTTTACATTTAATATCTGCAATTTTACAAAGAAAAATTGTGTAATTAATTCAACTTGAATTAGGCACTGGTAGTCAGATTCTGTTTTGTTAAAGATGTATTCATTTATGCACGTATAAGTGGTGAAGACGGGGGAAGGGGGAGGCGAGTAAAGAAGGAGTACGGGTGCTAAAGATTTTATTTTCTTTACTATTCTAACCGCGAATGAACTAGTGTGTTGCAATACCAGCTACTGACCAACCCATGGTGGATGCATATGTCTTACACCTTGGCTTTGTAAAGTCTCCAATGTCAATTTTTGCTCAGTTAAAAGGGCCAACTGCATGGTCTGCAATTTCAATAATTTGGCATTCTCGAGGTCCGAAATTCGACTAACCGGCTCATTCTTTGATAGTTTACTACTTCGAAGATCGGATTTCGACTCGTTTTCCGTGTCTGTTGGTTTCGATACCTGCACAAGTTTTTGCTCTAAATTTTTTAGAGTATTTGAGACATCTTCGACGTGTTTTTTGATATCAACAATTTTTGTTGGTTTTTTGTTGGCATCACTTGCTGAGTAGTAGTCTTTGTGGTCTACAATCGTAGACACTGCAATACTTTCTGTCTCGCTGATACTGATTTCTGTTGCAATTGGCTGTGATGTCTCGCATAAGTATCCCTGAAAAGGCAAATTTTTCAGAGTTCCCTCATTAAATTTCCATTTTTGCTGCTGGTATATGAGATAGATGAACAGCGAAGGTAAAGGTATACCATATGTCGCACAAAATTGCTGTATTTCTTGACACATTGCGAGTGTAAAGGAGCCATGGTGACCCAAGTTATATTCAACCTTGTTATCAACTTTGGTATCAGTGTTGCCGTCAAGGCAGCTGCCGCCGCTGCCGCTGCTGCCGCTGCCGCTATTGGCCAAATAATAGACTCCAATCAATTGACATTCAGGATAAACAAGCTTTAGCTGATTGTACCTTTTGTACAAATATTCTGTATCAATACTGTTTCCCGTTGAATCAGGTAATATCTCGAAAGATGTCAGCGCTATTAGGTTATCACCATCTTGATAACCTATTATACACCCAAATTTGTGCTCAATGTCTCTTGCGAGTATATCTGATATGTTTAAAAGTACTTTTGATCGAAGCTTTATGGTATTTATAGTGGATGAAGTGGACATTGCAACAAGATAATTGGTTGAAAAGAAAACCTATTTTGAAAAATTAACCAGATTATTAAAGTAAATATTGAAATTATAATATTGCAGAACCATGCACTTTGACGGAGGGGGGGGGGGGTGGAAACTCACAAGTGCGGCTCGTCTACCAAAACCTTTTCTTTGTAACTTTTTATAAAATTTTTATCTTTAATTTTTATTTTTATTTTTTTTATTTTTTTTATTTTTTTTCTCTAAACCTCTTCTCTTCTTTCTATAATTTTCATTTTTCTTCTAAAGGACATCTTCTTTCCCCTTCCCCCCCCTTTTTAAAGGCAAAATCAAATAAACTACAGCCATCTTTGTTCATAACTACACACATATACACATACATACATATATACATATACGTATATATATCAACCAAATATAATCCATAGAGATTGTTCATGATCATATTACAATAATGTCATTACACGATCCCATATCACGAAAAAGAGAAGTCGAGTTAGACTCAAATACTATTGAGGAGTTTCGAAATAAAAGGATGAAGGGCACAGACTTGTCATCACCAGCACCATCTTCAAAAAAAGTTGCAACAAAAGCAACGCCAGCATCTTCATCGGACAGCGAGTTTTCAGAGAAAATGTATCATCAATATGTTAAATCAGCTTTTGCAGCACTTGAAAAGGTATGTCCAGAATTTTTTTTTTTTTTTTTTTTTTTGGATCAAATGAAATGAAGTATTTAAGTTTATAAGATCAAAGTTTTGAAAAGTGGGAAAAATGTGGAGGTGGAGGAAAGAGAAGGATGAGTACGTACAGTGTACTATGGTGTACTTTTACCCAATTGTTTTTAATTTACCAATATTGATCCTATCATATGCATATACAGGTTTATTGAGGCATACTAACAGTTCCTTTTCTTTTTGCTCTTCAATTTAGAACGATTCTTTGCAAATTGATACAATTACCGATAAGATTAGTCTACCCAGGACCAGTTCAACTGCCATTTCACTACCTCATTTTAGTATCATTTTAAAGGCATTAATTAGCAACACATCGCGGCTCGATAATAGAGCTTGCAACAATATGGTTCTTGCAATTCTCCGATATGACTGGTTGGATAAAGGCAATACAAGCGACGGGGAGTACTCAATATTTGCAGATTTGTATTCCCATTTCTTATCAGTCTTGGTGAGCACCATGCCCAAGTTTCTCACCGAGGTGATGAACAAATTAGTGCGTGAGTTTGAAAGTATTTCGTCTTTGCAAGATAATTCAAAATACCACCATACAGTTTTGCAAAAAATTCTTAAATATATACCAACAAGCATCAACTCATTGCCACAGATTTTACAGAGCAATTTCCCACCACACTTTTCTTCCTCAACAGTAGAGGTTATGAATTATGTTGACAACTTGTTGAGAATTGTAGACTATGCTCCAGAGCTACAGTTTAGCGTATGGCAACTCATTATTGAATGTTGCATCAAGCTTGACGTAGAGTTACAGAATGAGTTGGATGACTTAGATGATGATGAGATTGAACAACTTATACAGGGCAAGGAAGAAGATATGGAATTATTGGAGGACTCAGATAATGGAGAAGAAGAAGAAGAAGAAGAAGAAGAAGGAGAAGAGGAGGAAGAAGATAATGACGATGAGGAACAAAGAGATGAAGAAGATCTCGAAAAGGATAATCTAGAGGAGAACGAGGACGACAACGTAGCCGATGGCGAGGTTGAGTGGGTAGACCCAGAGAATTCAACACAGAGGATAAAGATGTTGTCCTCCAAACTAGACAATATAGTACAATTTTTATTGACAAAAACCGCACCTTCCTTTACTAATGAGGAAATAAGTAATGGTAACGGAGTTACTCTTTTTAACACTATAAATTCTTTGTTCAAAAGTCATATTTTGCCAACGCATTTTACAAAGCTGATTCAATTCTTGTTATTCCATATAACTCAGTTCCAACCGGAATTAGCCGACTCGTTTTTGGTGCTTCTCATTGATGTCGCATTTAATCCTTCTGAAATACTTGAAAAGAGACTCAAAGCAATGCAGTACTTGTCGTCATATATTGCTCGTGCTAAGAACCTTTCACGCCATCAAATCGTATTTATTGTCAGTTACTTAATGGGATGGATTAACAAGTATATCATGGAGAGGGAGCAAGAGGCATTAGAATTTCAGAACAACAAGAACAAAACTACGAGCAGAAATGATAATAGAAATCACAATACAAATCAATCGCAGCAACAAACAGGGGGGATGGAGAGATTTAAATTATTCTACTCAGCATTCCAAGCATTACTCTATATCTTTTGTTTCAGACATGAAACATTACGAAAGCAAAATACCGCTGTAGGCCCATCGAACTCAGAATGGGAGTGTGAGATTGATAAATTCTTTCAGCGTGTGATTATTGCAAAATTCAACCCATTAAAATTTTGCGACGAAACAGTGGTTTACATATTTGCCAAATTGGCTACCAAGTTGAATGTATGCTATTGCTACTCGATAATTGAGCACAACAAGCGCGAAAGGATACTTCAAACCAACGGAACCTTGGCGATGCCTTCAGCAGTGGCCAACTTTAAGCAGAAACAAGAGTTTTTGGACCTTGAGGCATATTTCCCATTTGATCCACTCGTGTTACCCTTGAGCAAGAGGATAGTGAGAGTAAATTTTGTAGAGTGGTCAGAGGTCAACCCCGAGGAAGAAGATGACGAAGATAGTGGTTCTGGAAGCCATATAGACGACGATGATGAAGAGGAAGATGAAGAGGAAGATGAAGAAGACGAAGAGGATGATGGTGATAGTAGTAGTGACGAAGAGGATGATGACGAAGCTAGTGACGACGATTCAATGAATGAGGATGATTAAGGGGTAGTCGCATAGTTATTAATAAACGGTATTGATAAAGTCCTTCACTTTTGCTCTTACTTCTATTCTATTTTGCTAAAAAAAGGAGACTTTAATCAGGAGTTTCTTTAATCTGTCAACGGGAATGAAAAATATAGATCAAATACAAAGACAAGATAAAAACAAAAATTAAAGAAGCAAAAAAAAAAAAAATGTATACCGCTTCAACTCAAATTTGTGTAATCTTTTCAGCCGCCACAGTTTATCACCTTTTCCAATCAAAATTTGACGTGATCTATTAATATGCCAATTGACCATATATTTTTTTTTTATATTCCCTCCACTAACTACTTTGTCAACTCTTCTTCTTCTTCTTCCTTTCCCAATTGCTAAATTTTTGCAACAACAATAGATATGTCAAACAATAGAATAATATCTTTGTTTCTTTTTCTATTTTCCCTTGCATTGTTCTCGGATTATAATTGGGTCAGAACTCAAAGATAAATTAATTTAGATGGTTTCTAATCCTTGCTAACAATCAAGAGCCACAATGACGATGCTTGATAAAATATATTATTGAACGTTAATTCGTTTGTAGAGATCTTTCAAACCGTTGTTGCCAACAACATGTATGCGGAATAATACCATTTTTCCTCACAAAGTAAAACAAATTTGGTGTCATTTTCATAGCAATGGGGAGGTTCAAAAACTAACCAAGGAATGATAAGCACGTTTTATTGATGGGATGAATTGCCACAGGAAACAGTAGCTCACCAGCCGATTCCCGAGATATTGGTATACAAATGAAAAAAAAACTATGGCTTTGTCCGTCGATATACACCGATTTGAATGGAGGTTTTTTACCTATACATGTATACATGTATACATACATATGTATATATTCATATCGAGATATATGAGGAGGGAACATTGCATAAAAGACCTTCTTTGCTAAATTTCTTCTTCTACTTCTTCGTCTTCTTCTTCTTCTTCGCTTGTTGTATTTTTAAAAACATATTCAACTAAGGTTTAAGCAAAAATGGAGCCATCATTAACTCAAGGAGCTGGCTACGGCCTTATTGTTGGGGGCGGTGCATTTTTTGCTATTGTGATGAACTATGTCACTTTTCTCCAAAACAAGTATAGTGCCCATAACTCGAAGAAAGTTGATGAGTTTGTTAGTGGCAGTAGAAACGTTGGTTTTGGACTTTTACTAAGCGGTATTTTGTCAAATTGGACATGGAGTTTAACTCTTTTGGAATCTGCAGTAAAATCATATGATATTGGGATCTCGGGGAGTTACTGGTATGCCATCGGTGGTATGTTACAAGTCAGCGTGTTCTCAGTTGTCTCTTCCAAAATCAAGAAGAATGCCAATTTGGTGACTACATTTCCCGAAATGGCGTATTTTCGATTCGGTAAAGCTGGCCATTTGAGTTTCTTGTGGTGTGGCTTTGTGTGCAATTCGATTGTGAGCAGCTGTATCTTACTAGGCGGCTCGGCCGTGTTCCATGCCGTCACTGGTGTAAGTCAATATGCTACGTTGTTCCTCATTCCATTCGGCTGCGCCGTGTATGTGAGTTTTGGTGGATTGAGGGCAACATTCATTTCAGATGCCACACATACCTGTATTATCTTGGTGTTCATAATTGTGTTCACCCTAGAAGTTTATTATGGAAACGATAAGATTGGATCTCCTCGTAAATTGTGGGAGATGTTGCAGTCATTACCCCCAGTTGATGACAACTACCATGGTTCATATTTGACTTTTAGATCGCAGCAAGGTGCCATTTTTTCCGTTATCAGTTGTATTACCGGTTTTGGATTGGTTGTCAATGACCAAGCATATTTGTCTAGGGCAGTGGCAGCTGACCCCAGAATTACTTCTAGAGCATATTTCTTTGCGTCAATTTGTTGGTTTGTTATACCTTTTGCAATGGGTGCAGGTTTGGGTCTTGGTGCAAGAGCATTAACTGTTTACCCCGATTTCCCCAAACTTTCTGATTTTGAAGTTGGTGAAGGTCTTCCGCCAGTGGCATGTGCTACATATCTCATGGGTAAAACGGGGTCAGCAATGATCTTGGTTATGATATTCTTTTCAGTCACTTCTTCCTTCTCTGGTGAGCTTATTGGGACATCAACATTGATTTCCTACGATATTTACAAGAGGTACTATAAACCTGATGCCAAACCAAATCAAGTTGTTAGAGTAGCCAAGATTAGTGTATTTGGTTGGGCCATTTTCTCGTCTTGCTTAGCTTCCATATTTTATGGTGCGGCCAAGATATCTATGGGATGGCTCTTTAACTTTTTGGGCTGCGCCACTGCAGCTGGTGTGTTCCCTATAGCATTGTCATTTGTATGGAAAGACCTAAACAAAGTAGGTGCTGTTGGTGGGTCAATTGGGGGCATGGTTCTAGCCATTATGGCGTGGTTGATTGCATGCTATAAATTAACGGGTGAGATTACTGTGACAAACTTGTCACTGCAATGGGTATCGTTTACTGGAAATGCTGTGGCATTGGCTTTTGGAGGTATTATTTCAATTACTGCATCGTTAATATCACCGGCAAATTTTGACTTTGAAAAGACCAGGAACAGAACAAGCTTAATGCCTAAAAGTAAAGAAATGGAGATTGTGGAGAATAGTAGCAGTGATGGAGAGCTGGTGTTGGGAAAAATAGAAAGCAAGGTTGAAAGTGCAGAGAAAAGAGAAAGAGAGAAGAATGCGGCGGTGGTAATGGTGGATGTGGTCCTACTGAAGGATGTAAAAAATGAAGCAGAAAGTAAGTCAATTGAGAAGGCAAGGAGTAAAGCAAACGACAATAAAAATGATTCTGAAATTGAACAAGATCTAGTCGATATTGAATCTAGCACAAGTAATTCTGAGTTGGATATGAATCTTGATGCAGTGATTGACCATAAGCATCTTGATCATCAATTTAAAAAGTATTGTGGTCTTGTTGCTCTTGCTGTACTAATATTGGTTTTTGTCATACCTGTACCCTTGGGTGCAAGTCCCTATATATTCAGCCCTCACTTTTTGGAGGGAGTGGTTATTATTATCATCATATGGTTGTTTTGTTCATTGTTTTATGTGGTAATCTTACCAATAGTCGAGGCAAGAAAGAGTATTTGGCGTATCTTCAAGGCCTCAGTACTGTTCAGGAAAGATAAAAGCCAAGAGTAATTGGGTGGTCGCAGGTAGCATAGTCAAAAAAAAAAAAACAAACAACAACATAACCAGTGGCTGCAAATAATGTGTTGATATATTTACATATTAAATTTTTTCATTTAGTTTTTGTACTCCAAATAAGTTTTTTTTTTTTTTTCTTTAAGAAAAAAAGTTTCTCTCTTCAAAACCACAATAGGTGAAAAAAAAAGGGTTAAAAAAAAAGAAAGGAAGTTTCTATGTCGCACAAAGTGTCTTGTTTTAATGAGTGTAAAATTTGCGACAGCATCTCTTTTAGTGATGCCCTTATTGAAATTCTCTAAATTTGAAACCTATATATATATATCTATATTTGTATATGTATATGTATATCTTTTCAAAGCTCAACTACCAAACCATTTTGGAAAGTAAAATCTCAACTTCATTACATCAAGTATGAGCCAAGAAAATAGCGGGAGAGTGACTCTTCAAGAGTTGATCCAGAAGCCGCAGGATATATTCAAGCTCAAGCTCAAGCTCAAGCTCCAAGATGGTAGTTTGGAGGGAGAATCTTGTGCAAACTTGTTCAATGAACTTACAAAGACCATAATCAATCCACTTGTCAACAAATACTCTGTTTTGGATGAGCTATATATCGATGGATTAGATTCGACCCAAGTGTTTGGTCAGACCAAGATAGTGCTCGATGGCATCGGGAGGCGTTTATTGACTGAGGATATCCCACAAATTAAGGAGAAATTGCAAGACGACGACAGAGAGGAAGGAGATGAGGAAGGAGGAAATGGCGAAGAAAGCGAAGAGGAGAGCGAGGCTGAATTTGGAAAGATTCAAAAACCAGAATTGGAAGAATTTGACGATGATGAGGTGAGCGAAGATTCTCAAGAATATCCAAGTGACGAGGAAGAGGAAGAAGAAGATGGAGATGAAGTGGAAACTTTAGTAGGAAAAGATGACCATGAAAAAGGTGTTGGTATTGGTACCGATTCCGAAGGTGATGATGGTGAAGATACAGATGTCTCACAAGGAGATGGCAAAGAGGTGCAGAAGGATGCTTTTGGTCTCAATGACGGTTTCTTTGATATTGACCAATACAACAAGCAAGTTCTTGCCATGGAGAAGGAAGATAACTTTGATGATGAAGATGAAGATGATGAAGAAGAGATTGATTGTTTTGCAAGTCTAAGTGATGAAGGAGATGGCGATGATGAGAATGGCGAAGAAGAACAAATGGATTATTATGATGACTTTTATGACAAACCAGGAAAATTTCAGAATAAATCAAACAAGGGTAGGAAAAGTAAACAGGAAGACGACGACGACGATGATGAAGATGACGGAGAAGTGAGCGAATATGATTTTGGCGATGAAGAGTATGATAAAGCAATTGACTCTGCTAGACTAGACCTATTTGCAGATGAAAGTAGTTCAAAGCCGCCAAAGAATAACAAGACAGAAAACTTGTCTTCGTTTGAAAAACAACAGCGTGCTTTGCAACAGGAGATTGCTAAGCTTGAAGCCGAGCTTGTTGCCGATAAGAAATGGACATTGAAAGGTGAAGTGACATCGAATGAGAGACCGAAGGAGTCATTGTTAGAGGAGAATGAGTTGGCTTTTGATCGTACTGCTAAGCCCGTACCAACAATCACTGAGGAAGTTACTGAGTCTATTGAGGATTTGATCAGAAAGAGAATAAAGGAAGATGACTTTAATGATTTGCCAAGACGAATAGTGCAAGACTTGTCTAGATTCCATAAAGGCCCGCAAGCTGAAGTATCGGAGCAAAAATCAACACGAACCTTGGCTGAGCTTTACGATGATGAGTACAACCAAGTTGATGCACAACAAGAACAATTGAATGAGGAAGAGAAACGACAGCACGATGAAATAAGTGAGTTGTTTATGACGGTGACACACAAGCTTGATGCGTTATGCTCTGCTCATTTTATTCCTAAACCCCACGAAAAGAAGAATATTGAGATTAAAGTGACCGATGCTAGTGCACCTTCGATAAGCATGGAGGATGCACAACCATTGCACATTTCAAACGAGGCCCAATTAGCGCCGCAGGAAATATACAAGATCGGAGATGATGCTGTCAAAGGAGACGGAGTTAAGGGTAAATCCGAAGTGCAATTGAAATCGGGACTTTCGTATTCAAAGGATGAAATTGACCGTGATGAGAAACAGAGGCTTAGGAGAGCAAACAAAAGAAAGAAGGCTAAAAACTTTAGGGAGCGAGAGGAATATAAGAGACAACGGACAATGCAAGAGCCGAAATCTAAGGAGAGAAGAACCGGTGCTGGCGAAGTTATTGATACCTTGTCGAGGGCAAAGAATGTTACAGTTATTGGTAAGAAGGGAGAATTGCGCGATGCCAAGGGTAATTTGAAGAAGAGCAATGCTCCACAAACATCGACCAACTTCAAGTTGTAAGGAGTGCGGATGATACGAAAAGACGAAAGGAGGAAGAAATAAAGAATAAAAAATAAAAAATAAAAAATAAAACAACAACAACAACGTTGCATTGTGTGGAGATTAATAGCGGGTGTAATTTGTATAATCAAAGGAACAAATGTATACATACATACATACATACATATATATATATATATATATATATATATATATATATTGGGTTCTGGGCGTGAATCAAAGAACACCAAAGAAAAATAGAGAATGGTTTAAATATCAAAAATTAGTAGAATCATATTAACAATTAAATGTAAGCCATTTCTTCACCACTGGTGATGGAAAGCAAGACACAACTTATTTTTTTTGTTCAAGTTATATAATGTATAAACGCTCGGTTATAAGCGTTGAAATGTAGAAGAGTGTAAAGGGCAACCATACAAGGAAAAAAGAGCGCGTGTTGCACTTTAAAGTCGAAATAACTGGCATTATCGGTAATAAATTGATTGTCTCTCTCTCTCCCATTTCTTTTCTGTCATGATTAATTTTAATTAATTTTTTTTAAAAAAATGAAGGCTTATCTCCTGTGAAGTAAAATGTACAACTTTTGTTGTTCATTTTTCTTTTCCTTTCAAACCAAGCTAATGAACAACAGAATAGCAGGTATTTCATGTTAATCTTTTTTCTTTTTTGTTTTTTTTTCTTTCAAAGAACTGATTAGACTTCATCTACAAAGAGTAATGCTAAAGAGCATCTAATTCAAAATTTACAGATAAAGACTCGTCCATCTGTAATTTAACAGTTAGTTGTCTTTAGAAATGCCTGAAACATTACGAAATCCGTGGAAACTTAGGTGAAAAATTATAACCGTAACATAAAGAACAATACTAAATATATGTTCTTTTTCTCTCTCTATTAATTTTTTTTTTTTAGGCGTTCGGCACTTGTATGCTACAAATGTTTGGCGTTAAATTATATCGGACAATTGACGAATCTTATCAGCTTTAAAGAACAAACCACCTTCCTACTACTACTCATTTACTTTCTTTCTTTCCTCCCTGCCTCCTCCCTCCTTACTCCCTCCCATTTCATTTGGACTGTATCGTCTTTACCACAACAAACTACTTCGCTCTATAACACAAACACGTTTCAGAATTCATTCTTTTTTAAATAACCTCTAACCCTTTTTTTCATATTTTTTCTTTGTTTTCAAATTACCATTTTTCCATTTTTTCGTTTTTTTTTCTTTTTTGACATTTACATCACTTATCGTCAAATAAATAGATACACAATAAAAAAAGTAAAAATAAAAACAGACATAGACAGATAAAATAAAAAAAAAAACACCAACATTCGACTTATAAAAGATTTTGATTATCCCACTAGCTACATTGGCAAAAGTGAAATTTTACATAACTTTGAATAAAAAAAAGGAGTATAAGAGCATTTAGAGAAAATCTAACAAAGAAAAGATGGTCAGTTTGGATTTTGCACTCAAGATTGCAACAATACCATATCCAGTGCTTTCATGTATCATTCAGTACTACACTATTGGAACCCCGTTCTCAAGGACCAATAAAGAGTTTAAAAATTCGCTTTACAAGAATATATTGTTGAGCATTGAGTACCATGTCTCGGGAAATTACCACAAGAATGATATGAAGTTGGTTGTGTACCAGCCTATTGAGAAAGTCATCAAGAAATTCAATAAGCACTTGTTGGCTAAGCAATTGAATGCATTTGGAACCAAATTCGACGATCACAGCTATTGGATACACAAGGCCGAAGTTCCCAAAGAAGAAACAAATGTTCTCATCTACCTCCATGGCGGTGGCTATTTGCTCAACATGTTTGAGTCGCAATTTGTATTCATCACGGCGTTGCACTATGCACTTGATGACAATGCCGCTGCCAAAACATCCATTATGATTATCGATTATTCATTGACCATGTTTGATAATGAGTATCCTACCCAGCTATTCGAATGCTTAACCACTTATAAAAACTTGGTTCAAGATGGATACAAGAATATCATCTTGCTTGGTGATTCTGCTGGTGCACACATGTCCTTGTCATTGGCCAGAGCCATTGCGTACCCTGAAGAAGTCAAGGAACAATTAGAGCCATTCCCCAAATACAAACTCAACTTCAATGTCTCTGAACTTCCGCAACCAAAGGCATTGATCTTGGATGCCCCATGGGTCCAGCCTTGTACTAAACCCACAATTCCAACAAGACATGGCGTTAGCACTTGGGGTGATCTAGGAGCATTGGATATCAGTTTAGGTACTTTTTACCTCGGTAAAAACGATCCAAAGTTCATCAACAATTTCCTTACTTTTACAAACACAAATTGGGAAGACCACTGGGCAAAAGTCGATCCCATCAACAACGGTAATACAATGATGATTGTTGGTGAAAGGGAAATCTTACGTGACAGTGCTGAGGACTTTTACAACTTGGTCAATAAGAAAGGAAGTATAGAGTACCACACTGAGCCTGGTGGAATTCATGCGGGTGTGGTTTACGTCGAATCTTTAGATTATACCTCAAAGAAAGGTGCTAAGCGCGCAATCGCGGGCGATTTCAAGGACAAGTATGGCTTCAACTTGATTGCCGATTTCATCAATAAGCGCTCTAGTTAAAGGGCAAAGACGAGAAATGGTTCATTGCTTAACTATGTAACTGTTTCAAGTGGTGTATAATATAATTTTAATAGAATTAAAAGAATTTTGACGAGTTCCTTTTTTTTTTAAAAAAAAATAGATAAAAGAGAAGAAAAGAAAAGAAAAGAGATGGACATGAAGGAAGCAAAACCCTCAAATGTTCAAGTAACAAATTTCTGTATTGATCTTGAAGTCTACTCATATATCTTTTACAGTAAAATATTTTTCCAATTTTAATTTTTCAACAAGTTGGCGAATTAGTGTAGTGGTTTTATCACGTGATCTTCACAACTTTAGATTGAGAACGGTCAAGGTCCCGAGTTCAATCCTCGGATTCGTCAAACATTTGTTATTTCATTAATTTTTTTTAATCATTTTTTTTTCTTTCTCTTTTTTCTCACTAGTACTCTTCCCACTTTATTCAGGCATTATGGATGATTTTTTTTTCTTTTTTTTTGTATATATTCTTCTTTGCAAAAGCAAAATAAAAGAGTTCGAGATCAAAAACTCACTACTTTGACAATTAAAGTTATTAAGTAATCGATAACAAGAAAGATGTTTACTTGATTGGCTTGGCTTGGTTTTTTGTTACAAAATTTTGTGCAATGATGTTCATCGTAAAGTCTATATCTTCCCTTTTATATGGGAACCCCGCGAAATTTGAGCGCCGCAGCAAAGCAAAAAATTAATATATGAAGATCTCTCTTCCTTGTAACTTTTAACTTTCAAAATTGATCATCAATTATTCTGGCATCATTTCTTTCCCGCATCTCATTCCATTAGTTTACCCTTTTTGTTTTATAAATTGTTATTTTATCTTTGTTCAAGAAGCATAGCAGATAGAGTAAAGGAGGAAAAAAAAGGAAAGAGAAAGGGAAAGAGTAAGAGGAAGAACTATACCCGATCCCCCTACTAGTACATTTGATTCCTTATTCTTCACCACGATGCCACAAAATCCAAATGCTGTTGTCAAGAGTGTGTTATCAAGCCCGCTTTTGACGAATCCAAACCGATGGCTCTGGGATGTGCCGAAAAAGCATGCACACCATTTAATAGAGGAACAGTATTACTCTCGGAATAAGCTTGCGGCAAACGTTTTTGCACAGATGTTGACATCAGTTTCTGCGGTATCATTGGATGAGGTGATTCCCAAAGGCAACTCAATACCCGTACCTCCAATGGTCAAGAATACAGCGCAGGCACAGCTTGTACCAAGTTTTGACAAGTCACGTAACGAGCCATATCGTGCGATTATAAATAACAAGCACTATATCGAAGTATTACTGAAGAAACCCAAATTGGCTGGAAGGTATAAGCCAGCATTGGCTGCAAAGTTGGGATTACAGAAGAGAGCAGAAACACAATTTGTTTCTGATATGCCAAGCATTGTTGAGAATTATTACAAAACAAAAATTCAATCTTTGCTTGAACAAATTGAAATAACTGAACAGAATAACGTTGAAAAGGAGGCAATTGGAAATCAAGGCATACTCTTGACTACTATAGAGCAAAACCAACCTTTTCAATGGAAGAATGGCTGTTTGGAAATTGAAAAAACATTGTTTGGTATTGAAAACGATCAAGTTGTCGATTTTAAAACGCAGTCTGAGCTAGCACATTTACTTGTTGCATACATGGATTTTCTCAATTGAAAGATCCTAAACAAGTTAAAAAAGAGAAAAGAGACTAAAGAAGAAAAAGAAAAAATAATAATAAAGATCAGTACAAGTCAACAAAAGCATAAGAACATGAACATAAGTAATCAAGTTTTGCATCTATAAAGGGGACAAAATAAAAATTGAAAAAAAAAAATTCAAGATAATTCAAATAACGTTTGCCTAAAAAGACTAATCTTTATGTTTTCCTTCCCTCTTTTAAAGAAACAACATGGACAAGGCCATGGCGACCAAGTTCATCAAATATGACGGTCTATACTCAGCACCGTCGCCTTTCTTTGAGCTACTACTCGAGGTTGCAGTATTGATATTTAATGAAGCAGATGTCAAAGTGGTTGTGGCTTCAGCATCAGCCTCCTTTGCCCAGGAGTTGACCTTGGCAGCGTCTAATGTCTCGTCGAAGCTTGTGGAATTAGAAACCCACACGGTGGCGTCTCCCTTTGAGTCGAAGCTTACACCTCCAATCATAGTACCAGTCAAGTCTCTTTGGATGTATGAGCTTATAGCCAAGCCGCTTTCAATGTCATCAGTTCCTTGGTAATCGTGAACAGTGCTGTACAAATTTAAATACTCAGTAGTATTCATTACCTCAAATATATCAAATTCTCCACAGCCTGATCTCCAACATGAACAATTGACATTATTTGAATACTGTGAAGTACGAGGAATTTGTGCATTTAATAACCAGATTGCAGGCATATTGTAGTTTGAAATCTCAGATGATGTATGTGTCTCATTGGGCATTTGGAATTCAAACAAAAACATCTTTGTTGTGCCGTAAAAACCATGGTATGCTGGGATATCTGATCTATAAACCCCACAGTCACCATCGGATCCGGAATCTCCACAAGAAATGTTTGAAAAGATGACATACTCGTCATTCGAGTTGATCAATGTATCTTTGGCCAACACGGTAGAGGAGTCTGCAGCTCCAGTCCCGTTTGAGTCGGCATAGGTTAATCCCACACCCAAACACGAAGAGTTTTTACCGGCCTTGGTCAAAAAAGTGACGTTATCGCTAGTTCCACTATCAGCATCGTAATAACTTAACCTGGTCCAGTTTCCTGAACTGTCATCACCGTAAACGTAATCTGCAGACACATATGAGGCGAATTTACTCAAGATCAAAGGGCCACGGAAATGGACACTAACTTCTTCGTTCAATGGGGTGTTTGCACCGGAGAATGTGACTTCAGTGGAGGAGAGTTCACACGAGCACGAGTCGCTGTATATGTCGCTTAGCTTGGCAACCGGGGTGTATGCTCCCGAATAACCAAAATTCTCAAATTGAAGTAATTCGACTGCGCCCTTGGCGGCAACAAGTGAGCTCACAAGTAGAGCCGATAAGATGGTGGAATGCATTTATCAACGATTGTTATTTGGTTTGTAAAATGAGACAACAACTAGGATCAAGACAGCGAAGGTGAAATGATCTTTATATATATATGTAATTAATATTGAAAAGCGAATAAAGATATATTTCAAATTTGAAAAGGGGAATTCTGGTTAGGTATTTATATATATATTGTCAGATATACTTAGATATATTTAGATGGATAATGCATTAATTTAAGGATCAAGGGAGCATACATTAGCCCAGGTGGGCAATTTATGTACATAACCATTAGGACTGCAGCTGTGTATGAGAGTTTCTCTATCTCTGTGAATGAGTCTGCGGTTTTCTCTTTCTCTTCTCTCACCTTTACTCTCTCTTTTTTTTTTTTCAATTTAGATTTAAGCTTTGATACATTGAAGAGAAAATACTATGAACTTTTTGTTTTTGTTTCTCTATTTTCAATTACCAAGCCCATTTCGGTAAATAGTATCAACAACAGTAGGAAGCAGGTTTTTTTTTTCTTTTTAGTTCATTTTTGTCTTTGCTACTCTTATTGTTTTGTTTTGTTTTATTTCATTTTTGTATTCTGTATTTTGCTGGTTTAGATTCCATACCATCGGTTGTTCCGGGCTATGAATTGGACCCATGGAATCATCAATGTTTTTTTTTTTTTTTTTTTTTTTAGTGCTCCTTTTTTTTTCACTATAATTTAATTTAAAATACCATGTGTATTATTTTCTTCCCCACCCTTTCAGGTATTGGAAATCTATACGGTTGTTTATTGATGAAGCATGTTTTATTCTCAGTTAGACACTGGGTCCAGTATAGATTTGAATATATATATATATATGGGGACAACAAAGAACAATGTGTGCTCAGGATTCAATTTGTTCATTATTTTAGATGCAATACATAATGTGCTCTCATTAGTAGTTTGCGCCTTGTTTGTTTGTGCTTTCTCTCTATTTCCGTTATACAGTCAATTTGATCAAAGCCCAGTCGAAAAGCTTGAAAGCACAGCCTCCGAAAGCATATGAACAAAAATATACACGTCTCTCGTTGACCAAATCAATTACATCCAACATGATGACGCGTAATCTCATTGCAAATACCGAAAGTACTTGGCACTATTGAACGCAAGCCTTATTTTTCTTTGCCCTTTTTAATTTTTCAATTTCTCAATCATTCATTCCTTTTTTCTTTTACACATGTATCTTGGTGTCCCACACACACACACAAACTTACAAATGGTAATTTCAAGGTAATTACAAATGTAACCATCCCTGTAATATTGCATGTCCAAAAAAAAAAGTTGGTGTCCATATGATTGAAAAGGTCGACCGTTCAATCAGTTTATTTGTATATATTAAGAATATTCCAATGATGGAAGAGTATTACAAATCACGTGATAACTTTCTTTCTCTCTCTATTCTCTTTTTTTTTTTTTTTTTCTGCTCAAAATAAGGTAGAGACGGAGAAAGAGACAGAGACAAAGACAGAGACAGAGACAGAGGGTTAGGCCTCGAGAAATTGGTTATACTTTTCACATACAAAGATTACGCAAGCGAAAAATTAACAAATTGCTGCAATTGATGATGATGATGAAGCATTGTTGATTTACTTTTACAAAACAAAATTCTCCAATTCGAACTTGACTTACATATCCAATGTACACCTCGAATCGATATACATGCTGTTCAATTATATCAAGATTTAACTTTTGCAATTTAAGGACATTTCACAATGCAAAAAGAACATCTTCCTTGTCTTCTGCACCAATTTCTGAACAATTTAGACAAACAATGTCACGAATAACGTCGCCAGCAATGATATTGACTGCAGGCATACCTCGATCAAATATCGAACCACTGAAACTGCCATTGTTTTCACTGCTGCAGCTGCCAGTAATGTCGCAAACAACAATATCACATAAGAAGACCTCCATCGAGGCTGCAGACCACGACAAATCGCAATTACATGGAATGACGTTGGGGTCCGTTTGCTCCCTCTCAGTTTTCCCCACTCCGCTTCTCCAATTCAATCTACATTTGCCATCATATACATCTGATAATTTACACAAGTTCAAGTACTTGGCGATCCATCTGATGCCGCCAACGCATCGGAGTGCTTATTTGAGCAGGATATTTGCCAAAGGTAAGAAAATTGATATGAGGGGAAAGAAGTGGACACCCTTGGGGAGTAAACTCGTGCAACAGCAGCAGCAGCCGCCGCCGCCGCAGCAGCAGCAGCATCAGAAAAAGAAGCAGCGGCAGAAGCAAGTTGAAGAAGATAAAGTGGATGGTGAAGTATTTCACGAAATGACAGTACCGTTCCAAGAGTTGGACTTTGGTATAGATTACCGATTTCAGAGCGTGAATATTAGCGAAATATCTGATACATTGATCAACGAGGATAACCATCCAGCTGGTCTGGAGGATTTTATTGATATTCCAGTATTGAACGAAGCTGAGCTGATTATGATTTGCAAATGTCGCCAAAACTTGGAAGTGGATCAACATGAAGTGTGGATCGTGGAAGTATTACAGATTGTAACAAACGCCAAGTACAACCATTCAAAAACCGGAGGATTATTGTATTTCAACCAAGGGTTTCATCGTGTGGGAGAAGCAATTACGGAGAATGAAAGTGAAAAACATAGAAAAAGGTGAAAAGAAATGCCACGATAAGATAGATAGATAGATAGATACATACATACACACACTCACACACACACAAGAAGAAGAAAAAAAAAAGGAAAAATAGATAACGTAAGTCAGAATAAAAATAAATGTATTGACTAGTCTATACATGGCCATATCCATCATTATTGGCTTCTTCTCTTTCGTTATTATCAACAACAAGATCAACGTTGTTGCTGATGTTATTATTATCATTATTGATACCATTATTGCTCTTGTTATTGTGGTTATGTTTATTTACCAAATTTCTTTCACCACTGCCACTACTGAGCAACTCACGAGCCTCATTTTGCAAGAGTTCAGTTTCATTAATTATCTTGGGGATAATTGTTTCAAATTTTTCAGTAGTCTTTTTGATTCTCTTTGAAAACTTGTTCAAAATTTCATTCTTCTTCAAGTTGCGAAGCTCTTGTTGCACAAGTTTAACTTCATCTTGCTTTGCACTTTGTTTAGCCAAAATTTTTTGATACTTTGTTGAGAATTGACTAGAGTCCTGTTTGCTTTTTGAAAGTTGAGATTTGATTTCCTTAATCTTAGTTTCAAACTCATGATATTCATTTTCCAATTGTTCAATTTCCTTAGTTTGTAAAGCTTGCTTGGCGATAAATTGTTTTTGGATCTCCTTTTCTTCCGCTTGAGCAGTTTCAATTTCCGTCTTTATGGTTTCAATCTCACTTTCCAATTGTATAACGGAATGCTTCAAACCCTGAATCTTACCATATACACGATTCTCATTGGCAGGTTTAATGCCATTATACTTTGAAATTTTATTCTTGAGTACTTCGATTGAGTTTTTGAGATCGGATATCTTTTTATTTTCTTCCTTTTTGTATTTTTTCAATTTGCTCTTTGCACCATCAATCTTTGTCATTGTAGTTTCAAGTGATGTTTGCAAAGTGACCAAGGATGAAGTCTCATTTAAAGACTGGCTACTGATTTCATTATTTCCGTTAGTGGTGTTGATCAAAAAAGAGTTCTTAACAAGACCATTTTTATCAAACAATTCAATCTCATATTGGAAAAGCGGAGTTAAGCCATAAACAACGAGATACTTTGCATCATCTTGGGTGAATATCTTGAAATATGACCATGAAATACAGTTCACCTTGACTGATACATGGGTGTTGCTCATTTGGGACAAAAACTTGAATACAACTTTGTTTGTGTCTATAGCCACTACAGCCATTGGAATTAGTTTCCTTTGTTCAGAAGTGGACGGTATAATTGATGTTGAGCTCGAAGTTGAATTTGGAGTTTTTGCGGCAGCAGTAGAAGCAGTAGAAGCAGTAGAAGCAGTAGAAGCGGTAGAAGTAGAAGTAGTACTGGAAGCAGACTCGATGTCGATTGGCGCACCAATAATTTTTCTTTTTGTGGGTTCTCCATTGAACAAGTTTGGATTTCTAAACATCGCCTTACAGGCAGCAATAATGGACCAAAAAGGTTGCACAACAATGGTGTTTTCTATAATGGTAATATTTGGAGATACTGTTGTTGTGGTCAAGGATTTAGATGTTGCCGAGGATGTTGAGGAAGTAGTAGTAGTTGTGGTTGTTGTTGATGTTGTTGTTGTTGTTGTGGGGGCTGTGGCGCTTGTTGTTGTTGTTGCAGCAGCAGCAGCAGCAGTTGCAGCAGTTGCTGTTGTATAGGGTGTGTATTTAGGAGCAATTATGGGCTTTGTAGTCGATGAGGCTCTCATTCTGTTCTTTAGTTTTGTGAGTTTGCAATTAAAAGGCGAGACGATAAAGTTTTCGAAATTTTTAAATGCTATTGAATTCCAGTTCAGGTTGACAGTCAGGTTCTTTACATCTTCACCGTGTTTGATATTGACTTCAATGTCCAATAACTTTTTCCGGTCGACATTGACAGTAATTTCATCGCTGCTGCCAACGTTGGGGATTGAGTTTTGTATAATTGTTGATTTGCTCGAGAAGAATGCTCTATTGATGATGTGGATGGATAAGAATAAATATATTTGGATTTTGTAGTCGTGGTAGTTGAGATTATTGATGTATGATAACGAGATTGGTAATAATCTCTCTTGGATGATTTTGAAGAAAGACAGCTCATAAGGAGATTGGTCTAGTTGTACAGATGTAAAGTGAAACCAGTTGAGCAAGTAGTTGATGTAGTTTATAATGATGAAACAAAACAAGGCATTGACGAGATTACTATTGAAGAGCATTTTGCTCTTTTCATCGTACTGAATCTTGGTCATGATTTTTTTGTTTGATATGGAGCTAATGTAGTTGATGGAAGAAGAGCCAATCAATTCACTTGATACGATGGATTTCGACAAGATGATGAAATAGTTAAAGTAGCTTCTTCTCTTTAGAAAAGTTGTCAACAACAAGTAGATAACCGCGTCGAGGAAAGTAATTTTTAATGCAGAAAGGGACATACTTTTGAAGCCTTTGTAAACTGAGCGGTGTTCCAGTGGTAATAAAAAGTTGACCAAGAACCTTCCGCCCATAAAGTTTGAGCCCAACATCAAGTAAATGATGCAAAATACTAATGAAAAGGATTGTGGCAAAGCGAGCATCAAGAACACCGAGGATAAAATGTCTCTCAAGCTCGAGGATGTTGGGAAGATGGAGGATGCATTTGGCGAGGAGGAAGAGGAAGAAGAAGAAGAGGAGGAGGGAGATGGAGAGTGGTGGTGGTGGTGATGGTGATAGTGATGGTGGTGCTCTACTGAGGATGCAGATGCATTCATCAGAGCAGTTGCACTTCCATGTGGATGTTTCTCAACACTCTTTTCGGGAACAGCAACGTTGTTGTTTCCAGCTCCCCTCAATACTTTCATAGCTCCTGTAGTTCCTGCAGGGCTTGCAGCTCCTCCATTTTTACCATTCAAATGGTGGTAGTTCTGCTGGTGGTGGTGGTGGTGTGCTGTTGGTTTTGAAGATGCTGACAGATTTGTTTGCGACAGCAATTTAGACACTTTTTGCAGCAGTTGAGAGGGCAAGATGGATGTCAAGGTTGTAGATGATAAAGATGATGGGCCCAGTAATTTAGCGGACAAAGTTGCCGATACCGAATTTGAGTTGGAGGGTTTAGAATGTGTCAGTTGTTGTTGTTGTTGGTGTTGTTGCTGGTGTTGTTGCTGGTGATGCATTTAAGACGGCGATGAAAAAATTCAAAACTCAGAGACTTGGAGAGGTGGCTCAAAAGTCAAGTTTCAATATATCCTGGTCCGTTGCTCCTATGGTCAGACTCTTCAAAAAATAATATCAATATGGAACCCTTATTTGTCCAAAGCTTTTTTACAACAATGTTTTTTTTTTATTTTTTTTTTTTACTTATATAAATTTTGTTTTTCTTCTTCTTCTTCCTGTTTTCAAAGCTCTCAGTTCTGGGGTTCCTTAACGAAAAAAAAAAAGACAACAGAGAAACAGAGAAACTGTCAAAATGAAAAACGCCCACTACTACTACTACTACTACTAACCACCATTACTCTAGCGCTCACACGCTCCTACACGCTTCAACATTCAATTTCTGATTCTAAAAAAAATTCTTTTTTTTTTTTTTTTTGAGTTTTTTTCTCTCGTTGCGTGTGCACACTGAATGATTCTAAATGTCTCTCTTCCCGAGTCATTTAATTACGCGACAGTTCAACATCAGGGGCGACTCTAGTTTCAGTTCTGGTTTCAGTTCTGGTTCAGGGTCTGGTTCTGGTTCTGGTTCCAACACCAGTTACAGTTGCGCCTTTTCTTACTTTTTTCTTCTTCTTCTTCTTCTTTTTACTTTTTACTTTTCTCTTACTTTACTTATAGGAATTAGTCTTGTGTAGAGTCAATGTTTCAAAAAGTTCTATTTGCGTTTGATCTAGCACCATCACTATCAGCATCTATACACTTGATTGTTACCTTTGTTGTATATTCCTAGGGTTTTTGATTTCAATAATTTGTTAAGAAGATTCTTCTCTCTCCTCCCCCTCCCACAAATGGTAATATAAAGAAACATGTATAGAGAAACTGGTGGCTATGGGTTTACAACACAACCTATATAAGAGGAGGCTGTTAGCTGTCAAAGTTGCATTTCTCTATCTGTGTGCTTGTTATTTGGTTTAGTGCGAAGATGGGTTTGGTGCTTCAATGGGAAGTTTAAAAAAAAAAAACGAAAAAAAAGAAAAATGGTCGCGATGGACAAAACCAAAAAAAAAAACCCCCACTAAAAGGCAAAGAAACTTGTATACATGTATACATATATATATATATATATATATATAGAAGAAAACAACCTCTCTGACTTTATTGTATGGGTAGTATGTCCTCTCTCCTTCTCTCCTCATCTCCTCTTTTCTTCCTCCATCCAAATCTTAGTTCCAGCCTGGATGAAATAGGATTCGTTCTTCTCTTTCAGTATTTTCTATTATGTATTTAAAATTTTATTTCCGATCATACCTCATTTTTATTCTCTATTTTTTTCCTCCTTTTCTCGCAGTATTTTTGTGTAATTTTTGTTTGTTCAAATGCCGTTTTTATATATCTCCTTATACTTACTGCTTGCAAGTTCTTATAGATCATCTTTAGAGCAACAATTACTATAAGAATATAACCTAAAGAATTAACAAGAGTTGCCACTAAGTCTTATAGAAACCACATAGCCTATAGGTTGAATGATTACACGCACATTATACGTTGCTCTAAAGATATAATGTACAAACAATTCATTTATAGGAAAACTCAAAGATCCTTGTTCTATTCTTTTTACTATATATATAGCAAGGATCAAAAGTTTAGGGGGGGGGAAAGAAAAAAAAGAGATATTCGACACATATTGAGCAATAGTGCACGACTTTACTATATACTTTTTTTATTTTTTTTTTTTTAATTTTATTATTTTTTTGATTCGCGCGAAGAGTTGAAAATTTCACATTTGCCGAAAATAGAGGTAGAGGGAGCGTGTGTATGTGTACTTTTAGCGATGAGTATTAGAGACACATACACATACAATATATATATATATATATATATATGTATATATATAGACTAACAGAAGACAAAGCAACAAACGGAACAAAAAAAAAGCCCTAGAAAACAATGTTTATTTGGTAAAGAAATCAATATATTCAGATATAGACTAACCTTCTGTTCATTTGAAAAAGAAAAATGTTGATGTCTTTTCCATAAACTAGATACTCACACTCACACTTTAAGTTTATTTCTGGTAGCGTGGCAAAATGCAAATTTTATACAGAGACTACACATTTCCGTTGCAGAAATGTTGGTAGCTCTCCACAGTAAGATTCAGTACTTTAACTTTACTCTTCAGTGAGAGACTTGTAATAGTATTGACACATCATTCAATAGTGAATAGAAAAACTAAACTAGAATTAGCAGAAGAATAGAGAATAGTATAAGGTAATAAGTAAACAGAAAGAGAGGTATACCAATACTACCCACACTTGAAATTCATCAATTGTTATTATTCTTTTGTTGAATAGTTATATGAAAAGGATATTTGTTAAAGACATCTTGTGTCAAAGTACACTACCCCCGCTAAAACGGAAAAAAACAAACAACAAATACAACACAATCTTGAGAAGGAAAATTTTTTTAATTTCTTTTTTTTTTTTATATTTTTTATATTTTTTTTTTTATTTATTTTTTTACTTCCTCCCTTCCTCCCCTTCTGGCTCTCTGTTTCGTTCTGTTTGTCCTTCTCACACACACACACACAAACATTTGGACACACACACAAAAAGAGAAAAAAAAGAGAGAAAAAGAGAAAAAAAAAATTTCTCATTTGGCGTTGCGAGTGAATGAAGTATATATGTTTTTTTTTTTTTTTTTTCTTCTTCTCTCTTTCTCTGTCCATTCTTCCACAAACTCAAACATCTCATTATTTCATTACAAACTTTCTGTTGAAGATTTAACATACTCACAACAGAAGAGGATATAGCAACAAGAAGTCTGAATAGTAGCAGAAATAGAAGAATAAGAAGATTTATTAAAAGGAAACCAACTAACTACGAATAGATACTACCGTACACATTTATTCGTCTTTTTTCTTTTTTAAAAAAAGATCTTTCTTGTTCTAGTTCTTGTTTTTGATTCTGATAATTCATTGTTTACTGTTTGCCAAAAAAAAAGAAGAACAAAATCACAAACAAATTAATCATAGCAATAACCACCATCACCCTTACAACTCATTACTTAGTTAGCCAAACCACTGATCCATCAAAGTTCCACGTCATTTTATTGAACTAGTTTTAGTTTCCCCTATTTTTTTTCCCTATTTTATCAACTTCTTGTTCGTTTTCGAATTTTCCTTTTGTTTTTAACCTTTTTCTTTTCAATCATCAAAGAATAGAAAAGAAAAAAATTTGTTAAAAAGAAAAAAAAAAGAAACTGAAAACCAAAGAAGATTATCGTTATCCTATCCGCCAGTGTGAATGAAAATGATGAGTTTAGGAAATGAAGATTCCGGCATCTCAGCTGAAGATGCCTCTTCAGTCAATGTGTCAGGCATGCACAACCACCTCAAGAGCGAAGACTCTTTGCACCAACAACACCAACACCACCACCCCCACCCCCAACAGCAACAGCAGCAACAACAACAATACCAGCCCTCTTCAACCCCTGGGATAAACTCAACCTCAAACCGCCATACTCCAATTGGCCACCAACAAACTCAACACTCAAACAATTCTCAATCGAGTTTGTACGACACCAATGGGTTGAATGCCGCATCTGCTGCTCATCAAGTTAATGGTGCTCACTTGCAACCTCTTCACCATCAACAACAAGGGCAAACACCACAACAACAACAACAACAACAACAACAAGCGCAAACACCTCAACAACAGCACCTCCACCAAATGCACACTCTTCCTCAACAACAACAACAACAACAACCACTCTCACACCACTATGGAATAGCCACTCAACAACATCAACCACCAGCACCTTCCTCCTCCTCTACATCATCACACCAACAACACTTGTCTCACTCTCAGCTGCACACTCCTCAACCATACCAACAAGTCACTACATCTACTGCTCATCCCTTAGCTCACTATGGTGCTGGTCAAAACCCACAACAGCAACAACCGCAACAGCAACAACAACAACAACAATATCACCAACAATTGCACCACCAATTGTTGACGCCGAACCCATATCAGCAACAACAACAACCGCACTACACACAACAGCATCAACACATGCTTCCACACTTGTCTGGCGCTGCTTCCACTACTGGCCACGATACTCACGACCAGTTGAACCTTCAGTTTAATCCAATGGCCTACCAACAACAATCGCAACAACAACAATTGCACCACTTGGGCCATCAGATCCAAGGTGGCCAACATTTAGGTGGCGTTCCAGGTGTTCCAGGTGTTCCAGGCGTTCCAGGCGTTGCCGGTGTAGCGGGTGTAGCGGGTGTCGGTGGAGTAGGTATTGGCAGTGGTGTTGCTAACCCTGTGACTGCTCCAATTCCCTCACTGCTCAACCACTTTGGCCACAACCAAATATCCCAATCGTTGCACCATACCCCACAATCTACTCCTCAGCCAACTGCACAAGTTCCACAAGCTGTTAGGGGCAAGCAACCTCGCCAGACAAAGAAGCAAAAAGAACTTCAACAAAAGCAACAACAACACCAGCAACAACAGCAACAACAACAACAACCACAAAATGTGATGGATGCTCACGCGCTTGCCCAGCAACACCATATGGAAATGTTGGCACGTGCAAGTCAAAACGAGTTGATGGAAACTTCAACGAGGAAAGTTGCTCCTAGATCAAGTGACTTGTTCCGTGTTGGACCTCCTTTCGGTATGATGGAGCAACACCAACCAGTGTACTTGAAATCCAACGATATGCCTGTATTACCGATGCTTCACGCAAGAATCGATCGTGGGTTTGAGATGGGCGAAACCGGTACTTGGATAGGATACAAGAGAAACTACTTTACATTAGTTGCCTCGTTTAATTTCCAAAACTTGGACTTTAATAGATTCCTTGAAAATAGGTTCTACACATATGACACGTCGAACAAGAATGGAATGAATGGCAACGGCTCAAAGCTTCCAAACCACACGTCTTCTTCTTCTTCTTCATCATCATCATCATCGATGAACCAGCCACAGAACCATCCTCATCATCCACACCACCAGCATCATGCTGGTCAAACCAGATTGGACATTAGCTATTTTGCTATTCGATTAGTTGCTAAATGTTCAGATGATGATGTTGCCATTTCTTTAATCCAACACACTGCGAAGAGAGATAAAGGTCCTCAATTCCCACCACCAATCTACCCTGCCTTGCCTGGTGACTTGCCCGATCATGATACTGTTCGTGCTAGTTGTAATAAGCGTAATGGTGGTAAGATTGAGCACATGAATAAGATTTTCTTCTTTGACAGAGCTCAATATTATAACGATTACAATCTTAACCAGACCAACGACTCATCAATATTGAGAAACTATCCAAGTGACTCCATCTCTAAAGTTGCTAGATTTGAGAGAATACAATTCACGAGTTCAATTAGAGTCAAGAGCACACTGACCTCGGCGAGGTACTTTACTTTGAGCTGTGAACTTTTGGGAATAGTCGAGGATGAGGAGTTGCAAATCCAACCCATTTTGTTAGGGTCAGTTGAATCTCCACCATTGGTTATTAGAGGTAGATCACCTTCAAGCTACCACAAGGATAGAACTTCTGGGTACAGACCACCAACCAGTGCCTCACCTGCTGGTCACCAGTAGATGAAATACAGAGGTTGATGAATTTCAATTAGACTTTGCTTTTGTAGCTTCATCTTTATTTGTTTTTTGTGTTGTGATGCTTAATGATGTTGTTTAGCTTAAGCTGGGCAAGGAGGAGGGGGGAAGGAAGGTTCTTTTTTTCCCTCTCTTTCTACTTGGCTACATACTAGCTTGTTTGCCTGTTGTTTGATTGATTTTAAAGAAGAAGAAGAAGAAGAAGAAGAAGAAGAAGAAGAAGAAGAAGAAGAAGAAGAAGAAGAAGAAGAAGAAGAAGAAGAAGAAGAAGAAGAAGAAGAAGAAGAAGAAGATTTCGTTTCTGACATCCCTTCCACCCTATTCCAACCTTCTCCGTTCCCCCCAAAAAAATTTATTAGAAAAATGAGATATAAAAACTAAGAAGAAAACAAAAAAAAAGAGGCTCGAGAGTTTAATATCTCGATGCTTTTGTATTATATTGTTACACATACCTAGGAAGCTTATTGAATGTTTTGGAAATATGGACGCACGAGTAAAGAAAAAGATGGCTTTGTTTCTTTTCTTTTTTTTTATTTCTTTTGGGCTTTTCATATACTTTTTTTCCAAATAGATATGGCTACTTTTAAATATTACCCATAAAACCCTTTTTTTAAATTTTTGTAAATTTTTGCAATTTTTGTAATTTTTGTAAATTTTTTTAATTTTGTTCTCTTCTCTCCTTTCTTTCTTTTCTCTTAAAACCTTACTGTGATATCCATACTATACATTGGAAAGAGTTCTCAAAAGATAGTTTAAAATGAAGTTGGTCTGTATATTGTTTTCTCTATGGTGCACAACATTGTAATTAAAGTGACTGGTGGTCATCTATATAATGATTAGTTATTGATATATGTGCATTCTTTTTTTTTTTCGCATCATTTGGTTAGAAGCAAAAAAGAGAAAAAGGTCTTCATCTTACCCCACAAAAAAAAAAAATTTTTTTTCTCTGCACGAAAGTACAAAAAATAAAAGAGAAATGCATTCTTGAAAAAAATTTTTTTTCATCCTCGAATCAATTAAAAACAAACTGTTTGTAAATGTTTAGTGATCTGTTTTTTCTTTTTCTTTTTCTTACTCTAGTGCTTTTTCTACTCTTCTATAATATCTTTTAAACATGTAAATAGCTGGTAGGGTGCAAAATCAAAAAAAAAACCATAAGCGTAGCACCTGTGGCCTCTCTCCTAACACATTAATATTTTATACAAAGAAAAAAGTGGGGTCGCTACCAACTGTCTTTTCTTGACAATAAAAAGTGGGAGCATCACCTTTCTCTTTAACTTTGTCTCTCTTTGTCTCTTTCTCTTTGTCTCTCTTTACAAAATAGTATTGAGGTGCAGTAACTTAGTAAGTAAGTTTCTTAGTTGGTTGGTTGGTTATTCTTTTTTCCCTTTCTCTCTCCTTCATATTTTTTCTTTCTTATTTTTTTTTTTTTATTTTTTTTTATTTTTTTTTATTTTTTTTTGAAACTGAGCTGTAACCAACAGAGTTTCTTCCATTGTTAATATAGTCCTTGGGAGAAAGATTAGAAAGAATAAAAGGGTCAGATAGTGCCTGAGAGATAGTTAATCCATTCACCTCTTTTGTTTTCTTTTGTTTTGTTTTGTTCTTTTCTTATTTCTTTTTTGCTTTGCTTTGCTTTGTTTTGCATTGTTTTAAAAAGTTTTTATTATACTTGGAACTTTTAGACTGGGGTTCACAAAGTACTGGAGTATCACCCCTCCTCCCCTCCCCCCCCACTACTCAATTTATCAGCAATATTTTCACATTACTCGAGAACACCTCGGAACAAAACAACTCTTATCTCCAATAGTTTTTCCCAAACAAACTTTGCTTAAATACGCCAAATTTCACAACTTTCAACTCCATAGCTAACAAAACTGTGTTACACTCTAGAAATTAGGAAGCAATCGTCTGTTTATAAGTATACCTGCACCTGAATGTCAGAAACCGCACTACTGCGAAATGCAACTCCTGTGTCAACACCATCACCATCTAAAACAACAACAACAACAACAACAACACCAACAACAACAGCATCTATATTGTCGACCGAAAATTACCCAAGCATGTCTACTTCAAATACAGGGAATGTGCTAGTTTCAATACCAACCTCAAGAATGCCAACACCATCACCACCACCACCACCATCACCCTCATCATATTCTTCCACCACCACCTCCTCCTCCTCCTCTTCGTCATCATTTCCACTGGAGGCTTCCCACGGAGATAATACCAACACCAGCTCTACTACAGCTTCAACCACAGCAGAATACAATATCAGCCACCAAACAATACCTCATCCGGGCTACTACTCAAACGACCAGTCTACTCCGATAGAAAGTATTAAAGTCATAGACAAACAAAGTCTACAATATGTCATTTTACTGGGGATAGCAGGCGGAGTTGCCGGCTCTTGTGCAAAGACGCTAGTTGCCCCCTTGGACCGAATAAAGATTCTTTTCCAAACATCAAACCCTGAATTTATCAAATATAGAGGCACTTTTCGCGGTCTTATAGACGCAGGCAAAAGGATATGGAAGAGCGATGGTGTATGGGGACTATACCAAGGTCATTCGATTACATTATTACGTATATTCCCATACGCAGCGATCAAGTTTGTTGCATACGAGCAAATAAGACAGATTCTCATTCCAAATGACTTGTACGAGACGGCCGGAAGAAGATTTATGTCGGGTTCCTTATCTGGTTTAGCGTCTGTGTTTTTAACATATCCTTTAGATTTGATTCGAGTGAGATTGGCGTACGAGACAAGGAACCTTCTGCACCCCAGAGCACACCTGGGTCACTCACAATTTTCAAAGCACCACAAGGGTAGAATATATGATACCATTAAACTCATTTTCAACGAAAACCCGCCTATTAGGTCTAATGATCCCGAATGGTATAGAGTTACAAGACACATCTTGCCTCGAGGCATTCAGAAAATCAGTAACTTTTATCGAGGTTTTGCACCGACAATAATGGGGATGATCCCGTATGCTGGTGTGAGCTTTTACACACATGATTTATTGCACGATATCTTGAGATCAAAATGGTTGAGTAAATATACAGTGCAACCAAAGTCGAAAAAAAGTAGTGAAGATATATACAAAAAGACAAAGTCTACTAGAGAATCGAGAGCGCCGCTCAAGGCATATGCTCAGTTGGCTGCTGGTGGCTTGGCCGGATTATGTTCACAAACTGCAGCATACCCATTTGAAGTTATTAGGAGAAGGATGCAGGTTGGCGGTGCAGTGAATGGTGGCAATTTTCTTAGCTTTAGAAAGACAGCACTGTTGATATACAAAGAGAGTGGATTCCGTGGCTTCTTTGTTGGATTGAGTATCGGATACATGAAGGTGGTGCCCATGGTTGCATGTTCCTTTTTTGTTTATGAGCGTATGAAAAAGTTCTTGGGAATTTAACCAGAACAAAGTCGAATAAAGTAAACATAAGTAAAGTAGAGTAGAATGTAGATAGATACGATAAATGGATAGAAATGATAATGCACATTATGAAAGAAAGCCTTGAAATTAATTTTTTCTTCTCCTTCCATTTTCCCTTCAAAGTCAAAGGAATAATTTTTATACTTAAACGCTACATCAACATCCACTATTAATGTCTAGTTCTTTTTTTTTTTCTTTTTTTTCTGTTTCTTTTCTGGCATCACTTTGTATATACAGATACATGTATGATTTTGTATGTTTCTTTCTTTCTTTCTTTCTTTCTTTCTTTCTATATACATATAAAAATGTTTTCTAATCGCCATTTACAATTTTGACAAAAAAAAGAGTCGATGCTGCACAAACCTAAAAGAACCACCACCACTTTCTTTTGCCAGGTCGACTACCAAATTTCGGGTTAGATGCAGTAAAATCATTAATACCCGATTTTGCTAGATCTTTGGCCAATTTGGCACTAGTTCTTAATTTATCTTGTCCAATTCTAAAACCCCACGATCTCAACAACTTCACAACACTAGGTGTGATTGCCGCAGTTATTGGTAAACGAATAAATATCAAACTCTTGTGCAATCCATAAGCAATAAGGAATTCTGTCCATGAAAATTGGCTTTTGAGATATCCCACCATACTCTGCATATTTTCTTTTTCTTTCTGCTTGTTGGCACGAGCATTGGGGTCTTTCCCTTCTTCTATACGCTCGTGTATTTCCTCAATCTCTTGCTTTCTTTGTAATTCTTCATCACTCAACCCATATCCAAACTGTTGCTTAACTTTATTTTCGTAGTATTCAATTTTCTCTTTACCCATAGAATGCACAAGTACATAACATATAGGCAAATCGACAAAGGAAAGCGCAAGGTATACACCCAATGCAGGGTACCCGTATTCCTTCATCAAAGCTTTAATACCTTGAGGTTTCTTAGGTGGTGGATGAGTACCATTTGGTGTGGTAGTTGTAGTTGATTGAAAGCGACGGCGTAAGAGATGAGAACGCAACGACCGAAATGTGAATGGTTTGTACGAAGAATTGAGACCTAGCTGAAACCCAAGTCGCCTCAAGGGATTGAACGTGTACATTGCAGCAACAAGCTTTAAGATGAAAATAAACCAACTATTATGGTAGTGGTAGCGGCAGTGGCAGTATTAGTGGTAGTGGAGTTAATCAAATTGATGGCGAAACAGTTACAAGTTTGACAAAATGAGTAGAGAGTGTAGTTACGGATGGTGACTTTTTTTTTTCTTCCTTCATTTCGTCCCCCTCCCTTCTGGAACCTCGATTGCGGCGTGCCTCCCAAGCTAACTTGCTTTAAAGAAGCACTTCTCCGCCCCCCCTCCTTTGGGGCCGCGGAAAATCTAGAACTTTGCGCTGCTCCATGTTTCGCAGTCTAAAAGCAACGTTTGCGGAATTAAAGAAATAGAGAAATAGAGAAATAGAGAAATAGAGAAATAGAGAAATAGAGAAATAGAAACAAAACAAAAAAAAAAACAAAAGAAAAGCGGAAGAGGTACTGGATATCACCAATTCCGGTCTGGCATTAGCTCCGTAGAACAAAGAGTACTATCGATATAAATCTATATATGAATTGGTTTGGGTACAAATATGCAAATTTACTGTTGTTTTAAAATTGGGTGGGTTTTTTCTTTTTTTTTGTTTTTTTTTTTTTGGAAACAAATGTGTGTTGCTAACCTCCCTGTCCACTTCCAAAAAAACAAAAACTAAAACAAAAGCAAAAACTTACAAGCATTTTAGCATTGTAATTCATTCTGTGATATATGCTATGCTTCTATCTAAATGTTGAATAGTAAGCCTCATCTTCAAATCTCTTTTTCACTTTCTCAATAACTTCGGCGGGGTATACGTCTTCAATCGTCTCACCACCCAAAATCACTCGTTTCTCGTGGTTCCTCTGTTCTTCCTTTGTCATCACCACCACATTCTGACAACTTATTTGTTGCTTAGGATCCCAGCGACACAATGTCAATCTTGTAGAGAAATTGGAGATTGGAGATTTACCTTTGAACACTTCTTCCAATATATAGCTCGCGTCTGTCACTGAGATCTGCACTTTCAGCTCCTCTACGCCAATCCTATACTGCTGTGCTGCCAAGCTCTTGATAAGGTCATCATAGATCTTGTACCTGTTTTTTCCTTCAATAGGCTCCATAGGATATCCCGCCACAGTAGTCAATATAAATGTTGCAATCGCAAGACCAAACATACCTGGCATTGTTCCCAACACTGGTAAAATGCGGACCCTGAAATCCTGCAACGCCGAAAGCTCATTAACACGTCCCTTTTCGAATTCTTCATCGGGTAATGGAAGAAGTTTGGCTTTCCTTGGATCTGGTTTTTCGGCTGAAAAAATCATAGGAATACCTTCAACTATGCCTCTTTTCTTCAAAACAATTCTGATTTTTTTAGCAAGTGGATCCTCTTCGGTTTTGGAAATATCCGCAAGGTTTATTCTAGTTGGGTCAGACTTTGTAGCTGCACCAGCCGATGACACGATTGGTATCTCATGCTTATAACAATAAGTCAACAAATCACATTTTGTGTCAAAATTATCGATACAATCAACAACATATGTAGGTTTAAACTCATTACCAAATATCAACTCATCTGCAGAGTCGAGATTCCATAACTTGTTGTGCACATCAATATCTATCCAGGGAGCAATTTCCAATAAATGCGTTTTCAAACAGTCGACCTTAGGTGTTCCCACATCTTTTAAATTCGCCACGGAATGACGGTTCAAAGAGCTTAGCGAGACTTGGTCAAAATCAATAATTCTCAATTTTTCAACACCTGAACGCGCAAGCATTGTTGCAACCCAGGAACCAACACCTCCTGCACCTACCACAACGATCCTTTGATCTCTCACTTTTTGCATCCCGTCTTCTGTTAAAAATGCATAGTTCCTAGCCAACTGTTCTCGAATAAGCTCTTCAGAATAGTTGGCTTTTTTACCAAACTTTTTCGTTTTGTGACCTTGGTTGTCATTGTCACCAACCGTTTGGGACTTCTTCTTAATTAGAGATGTAGCATCTTTGTAAGTATGATAGAGTTCCACTAGAGCTACTGTAGCTGCAGCTGTTGCAAGCACTGTTAAGAAAGTATGGTGGATTGGAGGCATGTATATCGCTACTATGACCGAGCTGTTCAAGGTTATATTTTACTTTTGATTTTTATATAAAAATTTCAATCGGTTTTGTGATGAGACATTTTTCGCTTCATCTCAACGCGATGGTGATGATGAAAGTTTGGGGGAGAAGAGAGAGAGAGGAAGGGGGGGGGGGGGGGGAAATGGGGGTGAAATGGTTTAAGTGAGAAGGAAGTGTCTGAAGTGGTAATGCGCGAAGTTGGGCACAAGAGCTTGATTTTGAGTTGGAACCACTTAAGCGGTTGAGATTGCCAAACGAATAAACAAACAAGCAAACAAGTAAAAACAAAAAAAGGTAACAAAAATTATAGAAAAATAGTGAGAATAATAAAGAATGAAAGTCGTGTGAGTGATTTATACTGCCTTTCATAGTGTAGCTAAATAAAGCTTCTCATAATATGTCATTAATTGTTGAAAGCCATTTGACAAAAACTATTCTTACCAGGAACTGCATGGACAGAGAGAGAGAGAGAGTGAGAGACACAGACAGATGGACAGACAGACAGATAGACAGAGAAAGCTTGTAATTGAATGAATTTGTTATCATGAGCAAAGAGAGTGGGAAAAACGAAAAAGAATGAACAAAAAGACAAGACGAAGCATTTGAAAGATAGTAACATACAATATCAAATTAACAACAAGAAATCTATAGAAGTCTATAATTTAGCTTTATCACCTTTTCTACCGACGGTACATGTGATCAAACCGTTTGGATCAGAGGATGGGTAGAATAAGTCATCATTGTTTTTGATTCCCTTCCACTCAAAGTTGAACAAGATGTAGTGGATATTTGGTAATACGTATCTCACTGTTGCAATCTCGCTAACGTTGTCCAAAATCTTTTGTGACATGTTGTACATGGTGGCTTGCACAGATGGCGAGTTCTCTTTGCAAAACAATTCCAAAGTGACGTCCTTAGCTTGGTTATATGCGTTATCAAAGATCGAACCGCTCTTGATAATGTCATCCAAAGTTCCAATCTTGTTTGAGTCAAATGTCCATGTAGCCTCGACATCTGTAGATAAGATTCTGTCTTTGGTTGGTTTCAAAGTAGTGTAGTCACATACATTGTAACCATAAAACATTGAACCGGTTGATTTCAAGACTTTCAAATCCTTAATTGATGAAGATAACTGTAATTTTTTGCTAGCCTTCTCATAGTTCAAATACGTTTGACGAGTTTCTGGTCCTTCGTGCTTAAATGAGTGATCGTGTTCTTTACCTTCAAGTTGTATTTTCTTCCATAATGCCTGCACTATGCTAACTTCGATACCTTCCACTTGCTCATACTTTGAAGTAAAATGTTTGGCTAAATGAGCAGCAAATGATTCAATTGGCCAAACGTTGTGAGTCTTTGCCTCAACCAAAATGGTGTTTTTGACTGTATCGGTTGGAACAATTGATGAATTGTCTGCTTCAGTGTATGAAGTATCAAATTTACCCCTCAACAAAACTTTCACATTGGCTTCAAGAATTTCTTGAACTTTGGGGTTGTTTGCATCTTTTCTAACCTTGAGAAACTTGACGTTAGCTTTACCGTATGAGCTTTTAACTATTTCTACTGACATTGTTGAATTGGTATTTGGGTTTGGGTGGAGGCGACAACTGTATGGATTAAGCTAATGCTATTTCTTATTTTTATTGTTTATGTTTTTACTTCGCTTTGCTCTTTGTCTTTTTGACTATAACGAAAAGACAGCTAAGAAGGATGGAATGGTGGAGAAGGATAATTAAGCAAAAAGAAGAATGTTTACCAATCAACCTGGGAAATCGTATCACTATTTATGCATTGTCGAGATGTAGGACATTTCCTCCTTTGCTCCTTTCCTCTCTTGCTCATTTGATTGTGATAAGAATACATTTCCCATCACTACACAAAAGTCAAAAAACAAAACACAACGAATGAATAAGTTTTGCGATTAGCGAATTTGCGTCGAGCTTCGGACATCTCCGTCACTAAACACACGCGCACGCACGTAAGCAAAAAAAGGAAAATAGAGAAAAAAAAAAGAGCTAAAAAAGAACTGGCTGTACTATTCCACGGACGAAACCGATGAGGGGCGGACTATCTTATGTCCTTTATCAACCGGCGATAACAGTCCAACCTATTCTATTTATGTTTTAATTTATTTTCATATATATTTTATTATTAAGCTTTCTTCAGTACAAGTCCAATTATGTTATCTAAAACAATTTTTTAAACAGAAAAACAGAACAATAAAAAAATAATTAAAAGAATCAGGTCATTTCTCCGTATCAACTAGCATATGTGCATTATCTAAACTAAAAGAAAAAAAATATTATTAAGGGGTTTCGAGCTAAATCACAACAACTTACAAAATGCTAAAACAAAGAAAAAGGGTTTATATATAATGCATTTGAATCTATAGAGCCTTTTTGTCTGATGCTACAGCTTCTTCGTTAGCAACATTTGCACCATCTACTACATTAGTCTTGGTATCAACATCAATTTGCTTTGCATCTTCGGAATTCTCCGCAAATCGTAAGTTTTTGACTTTTTTTTCCTTCATATCATTACCGGTGGCCTTTACAGGATCATTGAGGCTCTCAATTTTCTCTTCGAGTGCAGATCCAACTACATTACTTCCCGCTTGGTTATTGATACCACTACTATTGCTATTGTTCTGATTGTAAATCAATTCTGCAGTTCTTATCCACCTTCTTCTTCTTGTATACTTGGAAAATGAATCTTCTGTTGTTGGCTTCTTCCAAACATTATCGTAATATACGAAGCCCTCATCGGATGTGGGGTTTGCAGTTGTTTTGGAATGTTTTGATGCTGGTAAAGTGATTGCCCCATCGTTGGTCAAATCCAATCTCCAAGTTTTGTCTACCCACCTCCAGCTAGCACCTTCAATGTCTGAGGTTATGGGCAAATTGTTGCTATCGGTTGTATTAGGCAATTTAAATGTCTCAATTGAGCTACTTTCATTGAGAAATTCATCAGTCCAAGCAGTTCTTTCGTACGAAAGCAAGTTTGATGTCCACCCTATACCAAGCCATCTTCTCTGGTTTTCGTATATAACATAAGTAAATCTGACTGGCTTTGTAGATCCTCTACCTAAACCATCCTGACTATTACTCTGCACTTTTGCAAACGCAGCTGCAAACAACGAGTGGTTTCTTGTTTGCGACAAGTCGAGTCCAGTCAAGTAAAAACAAATAAGACGCACCAATTTTATCTGCCATAAGATCCTTCTAATTACAATTGAATAAGAAGAATGGTATGTCATCAAGAATACTCCAGTAAAAAGCAAGATCGTCCTTGGTCTAATAAATAAAAAGGTTAAAACGAGATAGATTGGTGTGAGAAAAACCGTAGTAAACAAGAGCCGTTTAATGTCGTATGCTGTTAAGGAGAGTGATGTTATTGGTAATAATAGCATGTCGGCTTTCAAACAAGTAGCATTTAATGCTTGGACAACATCGTCCAAAGTTGGACGAAGACTTGCTTCCTCAATGATGCGATTGTTCAATACGGCATACAAAGTTATAGCAGCAGCAATGAGTAAATGACCAAGCCAGGTTACAACCTGCTCAAAGTATAGGACAAAGAGTGCGTACAATGCTAAGAGCACAACATTAACCCAGTAGTCCTCGTTTGTCCAAGTGGCAATCGATAAAATCTTATTGACAATTAGCAAATAGGGATAAGCATTGACTAAAGCTTTGGATACCAGCGGCGGAGTCGATGATAGTAACGGTGACGATTGTGGCTTTGTGGTGATGGATTTCTTTGAAGATGACGAACCAGATAAGCCTGACAAATTTGGCGGGGTTTGTACGGCAAATTTGGCGCGTATGCCACTTTCCCCAGATTTATTTGCTGATGATGACGGCGAGTCCGCAGATGCAGAAGCAGAAGCAGTAGCAGGAGTAGCAGTAGCAGTAGTGGCAGCAACGGCGGCACTAGCTGAACTGCTTGTACTTTCTAAACTTGTACGCAGTTGCTGCGTATCTTCCTCAGTTTTACTTGCTGCCGATTTAGATTTTGAATCTGATTTGTGTGAGTCGGTGGATGACATTGTGCTGTTATTAGTAAAAAGTAAAATTTGAATCAAATGTTGAGGATTCGTAATAGAAACAGTAACTCTAGTGATAATCAAAGCTCAATTGCTTCTCCCGAGGTGCTAAATATGTGGTTGGAAACTATGCTACGGATCTGCTAATTACTCAACCGTGTAGTTTGATAGTAGTTAATTATCTCAAGTACCTGGTTCTAAGAATTATTCTTTGTTTCTTCTATTCCTTTTTTCTTTTCTTTCTTTTTCTCCTTGTTTTTTCTTCTTTTTATTTTATTTGTGGAAAGAAAAAAAGAGATGATTGGGATATCTCGGATAAGTTTGTTGACCTAGATTGGAGTGTTAGTTGGTAGTAGTGAGGTGAGTGTAAAGGGCTCCTGATTTTGACTCTCAGAATCAGAAGATTGCGCTCAGTTTTCCGTTCTATTTCACATGATAATTTTCATACCACACCAAAAAAAAAAAGAAAGAAGGAAAGAAGGAAAGAAGGAAGAAAAGCAAAATGAATAATAGTAATGGTAATAATAAAAGGAAAACCGGGGTAATCTGCACGCTCTTTGCAAAGTGATACGGTCATATCCCAACACTTTTTATAGACCAAGTGGGATTAATATTAATAGGTTGTACATACAAACACACACACACACATATATATATATATATTTATATGCATATACTTATTGCGTAAATGCTGTGAAAGAGTTGAATTTAAGTATACAAATAGGCGAATACACCAGGGATTATGGATTTCACCAGTCTATTATCACAAGAAATTAACAACAAGAAGAAAAAGAGAAAGTCAAACAAAAAGTCGGCGGAGAAGTGCAAAAAACAAAAAATAGTAGCTGAAGCCGAAAATGATACAGAGTTAACGGAAATTGTTACAAATCGAAATCGTTTGGAAAGTGAAAATTCAACTATTCATAATCATGATAACGCAGTTCCTGTTGATTTAGAGGATGATAACACTTTAGATCAAGAAAATGTTGCATCAAAGCCCGATCCACGTTTGAGTCTAGTTGAAGGCTTGAGTGACGAGGCAATTGACGAAAAGCTAGCCCAATATAATGAAAATGACGCTTCGCTTACACGATTGCAAAAGCTCAAGAAGCTTCAATACCTTTTACCAATCGAGTTGCAGAATAAAAAATATGCTTCCTGGTTGGAACAGGAAAAGCCATACCACGAGGATTCGGAAAAGCAGCGGGTTACACTTGAGTCTATCATTGATATTGCTTCACACAAAGGGGAATTGCGAATCCAAATTCGAGTTTATCTTAAAAATCTTATTTCGGAATGGGAAAAAGAAGAATCAAATTCTGGAGACCACGATTCGTTGCTCTTGGAGACGAAAAAGGATATTGTGAAGCTCTTGTACAAACTTCGGGCAAACAAGTTATCTGAAGAGATGTTGATTTCTTTAGCGACTATTGTGTACCACATACAAGCTAGCCAATTCAACAAAGCCAATGAGAGTTACATGAAGCTAAGTATTGGAAATATTTGTTGGCCAATTGGTGTAGCCAATGTCGGAATACACGCAAGAAGTGCGAGTACAAGGATAACTGGAGGCAAAGGAGTTAGCAACATCATGATTAACGAATCCACCAGAAAATGGATTCTTAGTGTCAAGAGACTAATTGGTTTTAAAGAGAGAATGGGCCAGTGATCAAAGTATAAAGCTAAAAGGGTGGTAACGTATAGAGTATAGAGTAGGGAATAAATGAACAAAAGGGGCATAAGAACAGTCGCATGACTCTTTCATGTCACATCAACACCTTTTCAGTATTGCACCATCATTTCAATCTGATACTATTACATAAAATGCATATTTCGCTGAAAGCAAAGAGATAACTGCACAAGTAGAATACATTTAAATATATGTATATATGTGCCCGTAAAGACAGTAGCAAAATCATGAATTAAGTTAGCAGTACAATCATATATATTGCTGATAATGGCATCATTAACATAAATAACAACGATAACAAAACATAACAACTATAATAACTATAATAGCTTTAGTAACTCTGATAGCAGCAGGGATGGCGTTGTTTAGTTACATATATACTTATATGTATGAAAAGTTTGGCTAATATGTTTCCAGGGCTTAACCCTAATGATTCTTACTATTGCAAATTAATTTTTGTGTAACAATGTTTTGTGTGTTTCTCGCATCTCCCATGCCTCTACCAACCATTACCAGCTATCGTGAAAAATAGTATCGAAAGTACTTGACGAGCACTATACGTAGTGACTACTTCCCATTACTTGAAACCACATATATACATAAACACTCATACACCATGGCTAGAGAAATCAAGGACATCAAGCAATTCGTTGAATTAGCTAGAAGATCAGACATCAAATCTGCTATCGTCAAGACCAACACCAAGCTCAACGCCAACGGTAAAAAATTCAAGCAAACCAAATTCAAGGTTAGAGGATCAAGATACCAATACACATTAGTTGTTAACGATGCTACTAAGGCTAAGAAATTGCAACAATCATTGCCACCAACTTTGAAAGTCGAATCATTATAAGCGTTCTTGTGTATTTTTTTTTCAATTAATAAACGAAAATTTTTGGGATAAAGACAAACTTAGAATTTGAATGTAGAGGAGATAGAGAAAATCACCCAAAGTAGCATGGAAAACACAAGGTTCACTTCTAGTTGAAACCATTAGAGAAAACGAACAAGGAACAAATAAGGAGTTATTTTCGTTCAACAATGCAGTTTACCAATGTGGAGGAAGTGCTGTTACCATATTTCGGTGATTTTGGTGATTTTTTTTTCAAGCAAAAAGAATAATCATATAGTATTTCTTTTTTAAGACAATAATCAGGATAAAGTCCAGCAAATGTGAAAACTCTAGAACTCTATTTAGCCCATCTCTAATAAGTAATTTTCTGACTCGATAAAATGTATGAAAAATATTTAATTCGCTGGTTTAGTCTTAAAATTACCATACTTCATTATCGGTACACAAGTTTCATGCTATGTGACTTGGGCTGTTTAGGTAGGGAAAGATTGACGGATTGTGTGTGTACAGACATTTCAGCCGGCAAATGATAAGAGGCGGTTTTTGTGTAATACTTATAGACAAAGGAAATTAAAAACGAACTCGAACTGGAGAAGTAATTGATTCATCAAGATAAAGAAGACTTTAATGTATATACATATATTAATATATATATGCGTATAGAATTATATAGTAAAGGAAACCTTGCTTACTCACCAAGCATATCAACATTTTTATATAACATCCTCCATGTCTTCATCGTCATCTTCTTCTTCATTTTCCTTTTCCTTATCTTGCTCTTCGGTCAATCCCAACCTAGCAGCCCTTTCTGCATCTCTCAACTTCTTGTACTCGGCTTTCAAAGCCCATTTTGAAGTATAAGGACCCTTCTTGATTAAAGTGGCTATGGACTCCAACGACTCCTTCAAGTACGACTCCGGCTGCTTTGTGCGCTCCTTCAAACCTTTAATTGACCAATACTCATATTCCTCAAAACATCTAAACAAAAGGTCCAAAAGGTCTTTTCTCGGCATTCTGATGGCCCTTCCTTCTGATTTACTCTTGGGTTGCGTAGACTTCAAAAATACCGATGTATTGTTACCTTTAATTGAAGGTCCAGCATTGGACTGAATAACACCAGGAATCTCATTAAGCAATGTCACTTTTGGTCTCTCTGGTGCCTTGACTAGAGACTCGCGTTTCTTGAGTAGCTCAGCATAACTACTGTCATTTCTCAGTGGCACAACAGTACAATCATGACAGACTTTACCCAAAAGACTTGTCTTTTTAGGAATGGTTTTAACAAATGGAATGTATTTTCGGATAGGACCAGCGCCACCATTCTCTCCATTTTTCTGTACTCGAAAGTATTTGAACTTCCGCCTTGGTTGGAATTTCTTCTTCTTCTTTTCGTCAACATCTTTCAACACAGGTTGTGTAGGCATGCCACTGACTTCTGTAAGTTCTTGTTTAAACTTTTTAAGGTTCTCTTCAGTAAATGCATATGTGTTCCGTACTTGTGTATTTAACATCTTGATATCGTATTCCTGTGGTATGCTTGGCAATTTCTTATCCAAGACCAACCTTACATCTAGTTTGCCCTTATTGTCCTTTCTAATTTTCACATTTCCTAGTAGCTTGCCACTCTTTATATTCTCGGGGTTGCTCCATTGTTCCATCAAGTATTTTGGTAATTTGACTAACCATACTTTTTGATCTCCTCGTGAAAGGTTCATATCCAAAGTCTCATTCTCATCTAGATAATCCTCTGGGTCAGATAATATAGAAGGATCTTCATCGAAGTCCCCAATGTCAGCTGCAGCGAGTCCTTCTTCACCCACCTCATTTCCTTCTTTTGCTTCATTTTTGGCCACATCGACTCTTTTGGTTGGCGATGGGTTTGGCGTTGCTTCTTTCTTCACAGGGCTAGTCTTGATAGAGCTCATTACTAATTATATTTGTTGAAAAGTAGAAAGACCCCAAAGTAAGGAAATAAAAAGAATGCGTTTGTGTGTGTGTGTGTGTGTTTGCTTGCTTGTTTGTTTGTTTGTTTGTTTTCCCTTGTCGTTGGTTTCTTTAAAAATCCCCGTTCTATTTGGTATTGATGGATGGCAATTGGGACCGATGTGTTTGATTTAATGTTACTTTCTAAGTGTAGAAGATACAGGAAATGGAAGAAAGTATTAGAAGAGTTTGTGATTTAGTTTTTGGAAGGGGCAAGAAAAGAGTTACTTTTTCTGCGTTGATCTAGCGTGCGGCGGACGTTGCCCTGGCTAGCTAAACAAAAAACCATTATTTGATTTCACTCAATATGCATACAATTGGATTACACTACAAATCCTCTCTCTCTTTTTTTTTTGGCTTTGTTTTCTAATTCAATTCAATTTAGTTTAATTTAGTTTGTTTTTGTTGTTTTTATTTCTACTTCTACTTTGAAAGGCCGCCTTGTTTCTATTATTCTTTCCTACTTCCTGAAAACTGGAGAATGAAGATAACTACTCCATTGTATATTGCTGATAGACACTGTGGTTACTGCAGTGATTCAAAGAGAGACTACTTTGCTCTTGAGAGTCAAGCTCGGGCAGCTTTATCCGAGAGAGACCACGAAGATACAGTAGAAACAAAACAGGCAATGACAATAGGGTGTACAACCATTGAGATGACATGCCAAGAGTATGATGAGTTGATCAACAAGGGGTTCAGAAGGTCAGGGACATTCTTGTATAAAAATGATCTACTAAGATCCTGTTGCAGATTGTACACAATTAGAACAAATTCATCAATGTTTAAAATAAACAAAAAGCAAAGAAAAGTTGTAAACAAATTCATCAACACAATATGCAATGAATCGGATTTAAAACCACAGAAGAAGAACTGTTTTGATTTGGGGAGATTGATTGAAGCACAAGCAAAGTCAAAGATATTTAGAACTCAATTCGAGCCATCAAAGTTCACACAAGAAAAGTTTGAACTATATAAAAAATATCAAGTTGCCGTTCATAATGACAAACCCGAGGATGTTACCGAAAAATCTTTCCAAAGATTTTTATGTGATACGCCATTTCCAGAGGAAGAAGTTTTGGGAAACGCGGCGCAATGGCAAACATTGAATAACCATTACAAGTACAACGACAACGACAAAGACAACGACAAAGACAACGACAAAGACAACGACAAAGACAACGACAAAGACAGAGGTAAAGACAGGGGTAAAGACAAAGACAATAACAAGGATGGTTGTTTTACTCTGCCGAGCATCAAACGTATTGGGCCAACTCATGAATGCTACTACTTGAATGACAAGTTGATTGCAATCTCAGTGTTGGATTTTTTGCCCAGCGGGGTCTCTTCAATTTATTTTATTTGGGACCCAGATTATGCTCATTTGTCGTTGGGGACACTCCTGGGAATCAAAGAGATTCAAATGTGTGCTGAATTGGGATATGAATGGTACTACTTGGGCTATTACATCGATGATTGCGTCAAAATGAAATATAAGGGTCAATTTGGTGGTGAGTTATTGGACGTTGTTAATCAAAAATATTATCTGTTGAATAAGGTGAAACCATATATTGAAAACGGTAGATTATTCATTATAGGAAAAAAGGGCGAGACTAGAGAAGGTGTTGAGCCACACATGCGTGATTTAGTCTATGCCGAGTCAGGTGTTATGGATGATACTAGTTTCAATGCGGTTGAGATGATTTACGGTGCTCAAAATATTATAGAGGAATCTGCTGAGGATAATCGATTAATATTGGAAAATGAATACTGCATTGAACGAACAGATGAGTACTCGTTACCGTCATATGTTCCTGGTCTTGTGCCGTTGTCACAAGTTGTGGAAAACATCCGAAAGCGAATCATTTCCGAAGAGTTTGAGCTAAGGATTGTTCAAAAGAAGTACAAATTAAAAGAATTATCAGAAGAAGGCAGGGGCCTTGTTATTGATTGTATACGAATATTTGGGCTTGAAAGGTCGAAGACAATTACACTATTTCCTTGGTAGCTATTTTTGTTTTTGCATTTGTTGCATTCTTTTTTTTTGGTTTCTTCATCTACAAGTTTTTCCTTATAGCATTTGTAAAGTAAGGATGCAAACTAAGTTTAAAGCAACAGCAATGCAAACGCTGATAGCTATAAAGAATTTAAATACAGTACTGTGAGTAATTAATAGTGCTGCATTTTGATAATTGTTTGAAATTGCATAAACAGAAACATTGGTGGTGCAGTATTGCAACTGTTCCGTAGAAGCTTTAAAGATTGCAAAGTTGTAAAAAGTCTCTATATACACTCTATAGAATTTATGATAATCCAACTTTTCAAGTTTTCCCAATCTTTTAATTTCTTCTATTTCTATTGATTCTTCTTTTTTTTTTCTCTATTGTTTTTACTGATAGTTTTGTTCTTTGCTTTGTCAAAAAGCTTTTGTGAGAGTACTTTGGCATCCAATACGATATTTGTGAACTTTAATTAAACGAAAGTTTTGCTTTTAGGACAGCAGTCAAAATCATTAACTTTTAATTTAATTATTTTTTTTGGGGGGGGGGGGGGGGGGGGTTTCAGTGTTGACATTTGTTTTTACATTCATGACATTGACTCTTTTGTATTTTTGACTTGACATTTTTCTGGAAATAGTTCTTGCAACATACCTTATTAGCTCTAATTTCAGTTTGAGTAGTGTCCAGTTTACCGACACTGGCCATTAAACCATTGGTTGCTTTGCTTTCTTCCAATCTTTTGTCATCATTTTTAATTAGATATGTTGTATTGCACCAATCATCAAATGTATATTCCGAGTTGTTGTTAATTACTTGTTCCAACTCTGTGTTTTGTGCAGCGTCATCATTTTGAATATTGTTTTTTATCAAAACTCTTGAACCGTAATTCCGTAGCCATTACAATATTGAAACAAATTAATTTGGATATGTTTTTTGGGTAATGGAACACCCCCCAAAAAAAAAGGTGTTTACCAATAATATATATATTTCTTTTAGATTTTTCATTCAAGCTTTAAAACTCATCCTGAAATCTTTCATCGATGAATTTGCAATTGAGATAAAAAATATTCTCAAGGGGTTTATTTTTTGACAAGTCTCTTGTATGACAAAGGGCACTATGTTGTTGTTGTTGTAGACATTCACCATCTTTGGCATTGTAAAAGGACTAAAATGCGAGTTACTTGTTTCACACTCATCACTTTGATGTAATAAATACTCGCGAATGTCATAATAGTAAGTTGCACAATTGGGGGCCGGGGACGGGGTGGGAGTGAAAGAAAGAGGGGAGGAGTGAAACTCCATCATGTCAATGTGAACATTCACATGTTCACCCTGCGTAGCAGTGAAAACAACTTTACTTTTTAGAGTAGATTCGCCACCGAATGATAAGTCTGCTATAGCTACTACACCTTTTAGATCATTTCTGGATGGGTTTGGGCACCAAGTTTATAAATGCGCATGTTTTTGTCTATATCGAATGTATAGATCACGTATTTCAATGTTTCTTTATCTATTGTGTTTTATTCCTTACTGCTTTTCTTTTTTTTTTTTTTTGGTACAAAATGGCTGCAAAATGTTTTTATGCAAAGATTAAAAAAAATAAAATAAAAAAATTAATTCAAAAAAGGTGAAATCTATTATAGTGCAACAGGTGGTAGCATCCTCAGTGTTTATGATATCGCAACTGATTTTCCCAAAGGATCATGGCCTACAGAAAAGACTATCCAGTGTGTTATCTAATATCATTTTATCATTATCTGCTCTCCTTTTTCGTTGCCGTTCTTATTGATAATTTAGCTTTCTTTTTTTCCCTTTACTTCATTTTTTTTTTTCTCTTTTTTTTCTTTTACGAACACACAAATGTCCAACCCAAGTTTTGCTGTTGGGTTGAAGTGGGAGAAGTGTGGTGTAAATTTTGTTGCCATTTATTCAATTAAGAAGAATCACAAAAAAAAAACAAAATCGTCGCGTGACTAAGTGTGTCGTGCTGGAATCAAATTTCCTTTTTTTTTCTCTCTTTTCCTTTCTTTACGAATACCCCCCCCCACAATTTCATCATTCCCTTATTCCCTCACTTACTCACTCCTTCATTTTCCTTGCCAATAAAGAGATACTCATTATATATTGCACACCACAACTATTTTTTTCCATACCCTTTTACTCTTTCTGTAAAAGAATAGACTTCCACCAAACCACTAGTCCATAGAAGGTGAATTACACTGGAGTAGTGTTTGGTGGCATGGAAACAAAGATGTCGTAAATGAGGGATATTATCTCTTGTGTATATGGTGGGCAGAATAAATGGGACATCTTCTTTCCATATATACAAGTAACTACTACTCTTTACGTTGCTGCTCCTCCAGTATAGATAATGGGTATAATTTGTTGCAATGAAGTCTTTTCCTTTTGTAATTGTGTTTTGTAGAAGCCGTGTAAAACAAAGAAAGAATCATCTGATTTCAAGTATGATCAAGTCACGTTGTTGGCAATCTTGAAATGATTTTTTTATTGAATCAATTGAAGACATAAATATAAACATTGGGAATTCTCTTGTTTCTAGGAGTTTCTAGTTTGTAAAAGAAGAGTGATGGAAGCAACAGTTTTGTGTTGGCAATGGCAATCGCAATGGCAATCGCAGTGGGTACTGGGAATGGCAGTGCTGTCTACTTCATTAGACGTGACTTATTGTTGGTGACTCACACATGTCGAACTGTTTTGTGGCACACGTCGCAAACTATTACCAATACCCCCCCTTTTCCCCCTTCCCCCTCATTACCACCACCACTACCACTACCACCTCACTCCACACTTTTGCTTAAATATTATTATTATTATTATTATTATTATTATACCCAACAATTTCAAGGGGGTAACTAAAGGTACAAACAATCACTCCACTATTTATTGAACTCCAAATTCCCACTTTTCATAAACTACCTTTTTTTCTTTTTCTTTCTTTTTGCTTTCTGCTTTTTGCTTTTTGCTTTTCCATCAACAAACCAATCAATACTTTAAACCAAACATTCAAGATCATATTTTTAGGAGCATACTTAGATTGCAAAAGTATTTTCCAGAAGAAACTCAAACAAAACAAAAAAAGCAAGACAAACAAACAAACAAACATAAACATACAAATCTAATAACTAAACAAAAAACACACTTACGTAGGTAAATATAGTAGACAATAAGAATCACTTCAAAACCAAAAATAAGAAGAACGGAAATAAAATGTCAAAAACAAAGAAATGGACAGTACACGAGAAGAGACCAACAGAGCCAAGATGGTTTACACATAATGGCCATTTCGACACTGATCCAACTAGCATGAAGAAGAATGGAGCAGGCAGAAATAACTGGGGACAACCAGGTGATGAAATGGATAAATCAGAGATTAAAATGTTCAACAAAAGTAGTGGAAGACGTAACTCCAATCACGATGTCAACCAAGACAGAATGAATCAGTTGAGTGCATCAATTGATGCTAGCTTGACTTCATAAAGAATATATGAATTATAATGCTCATCCAAAAAAAAAAAATCTGAAGAATCGAAAAAGAAAAAAAAAAAGAAAGAAGTACAGAGAATGTGGTTGTTTATTTAACGAAAATAATGATATTATGAGCTAATGAGCTAATGAGCTAATGGGTTAATGAGTTAACGAGTTAACGAGGTAAAGAGTATTTATGTTTTTATTCTTTACTGTATATAGATGCTATTATACGAGAGCACAAATATTACATTACTTAGAATGACATTGACTGCTTTTGCAATTATCCACGTAGCTTACTTCCACCCCATCTGAGAACTACCAATAATATAGCAACTTTTTAAACAAGAGACCTCTTTGAAAAGTTTGATAATGGCACACACACATATATACACCTATATATATATATACATATATATATATATATATGAATGGGGTTGGGATGCACAATTCCGAGTTTCTATTACTTAGCTTTCTTCTCCATTATGTTTTGTTTTCTCTCTTTCTGTCTTTCTTTCTTTTCTTATTTCTTCTTCTTCTTCTTCATCATCATCATCATCTTCTTCTTCTTTGTGTTGTAATTAAACTAATTGAGATATAAAGCTGAGGAATGGAGAACACAAAAGCTTTTGCAAGACAAAATTCCATCTCAACTTCATCAAGATGTACATCTCCGTTCTTCCAACAAGGAACAAGCACGTAAAGAGTTATCTTTAGGCTCAATCAGGTAAATATCTATTGTGTACTTGAAACTTGCTCAACTTTTGACAACTAGTATTTCCTCAATAGGAAAAAGTATCTGAATGTTTTTTTATTCTTTTTTCATCAATATATCTACAAACAAATTGAACATCGACATGGACTACTAAAAGAATAACATATGCGTCTATGTTCTCATTTCGTCTATAATGATAATACTAGAAACAGGTTCTTTTCTTTAATTATTTTCCCCCCCTTTTTTTTCTCCTCATTCAAGGTTAAAATATTTTGCTAGAGAAGGAACAATAGTCTATAAGAAAAAGAGTGGAGATTGAGCTGATAGAATTAATATGGTTGATGTGCCGAAATTTAACCGAAACTAAACTCTCATCACATGCCATCTATCATTGGTAACCTCTAAATAAGTATGCTTTTTTTTTTCTTTTCTTTAACACTTGAATTTGACCCGACAGATTGTAGTTCAAAGATAAGAAAAAAGAATTAAATTTCATGTATACTCACAGACAAACAAACATACACTTACCCACATGTATACATGTACTTATTCTTACAACTTTATATAAGTTTGTGTGCCGCAAATCTTAAATCATTTCCGAAATCTCGATTCAATTGTGTCCAAACGAAACCTTGTTGAGTTTTGTCTTGTTAGTTTCCCTAAAGTAAAGAGCGCAAAATAAATACTACTACTACTACAACAACAACAACAACAACAACTACAACATTAAGCCAAACGGAACCACGAAAAAAAAATAAGCCCATTGGCTGAAGATTTGTGACAGCTAACGCTCAAGTATGTAATTATCACATTCACCTCATACATTTTCGGGTAAGGTACTGGGTTTGTAGCTCGGGAACGAATAAACGAATGTTTTTTTTTTCAAAAACGCAGCGGTTTGCAGCATCTACCATATAGATGCGTTGTCTCCGCGAAACACATCCGCAAAATTTCCCTATATGGAAGTATATGCGCTTCAACTTAAAAAGTGGAGCAGAGCTTCGGTCTCTCACACTCTCACACATAATTTTTTTTTTCTCTCTTTAATCTGCAAAACATCAAGAGGTTGTAGTACTTTAAAATAGAGGGGAGTAAGAGCAAGAATGTGTCACAAGAGTGCTTAGGGGGCTTAAGACCATTTATGCGCCAATGAACATAGGGCACAGGATATTAGATGCAACTTCATTCTAATTTATGTTTATTGTTTTTATTATTTTTTTACTTCTTTTTACTTTTCAATTTTTTATTACTTCTCGAAAACTTGATACTTGAGTTCAAGTCAATTTTAGAACTTATTATCGTTTAATTTTATTCAAATCTATGTCAAAAAATGGATAAAATATGTATATATGTAAAAAAGAAAAACAAACTAGTCAAAGCAATGCACGTTCTTCATTTCAGCGTCTATCTCCTCAAGTTCTCAATTATCTTCTCCTCTTCTCCCCTCGTGTATATAAACCCTTGAAGTGAAGGCATGTTTACTGCTGCTCTTTTTAAAAAATTCTTTTTATGTATTTGTATATATATCTATATCTATCTATAGCTGACTTTGACAGGTGTAATTGGTTTGGTGGAACCTTTTATTTTAAATTTTTATTTTTCATTTTTAAATTTTTTTTTGGAGTCAAAAGTATGATTTTAAATCTTGTCATTTTATTTACCTTCTTTAGCACAATCTTTGCCGCTCCAACAGTGCTAACACCACCCACAGAAGATGATTTTTACTCCGCACCAATTGGCTACGAAGATGCTGAGCCAGGTGAGATCTTGAAGATAAGAAACACCCCGCACCCATTGACTAGCATATATTTTCCCATCTCAATCAAAAATTCCTGGCAGGTATTGGTGAGATCCGAAGACTCGTTTGGAAACCCTAATGTTATAGCAACAACAATTATGGAGCCATATGATGCTGATCCAAACAAAGTGTTGAGTTACCAAACTTTTGAAGATAGTGCAGATTTGGACTGCTCTCCGTCATATGGTTTTCAGCAAGGAGCACCATTGTCAACGATTGCTACTCAGATAGATATGACGCTCATTGTTTTGGCATTGCAAGAAGGCTACTACGTGGTGCTGCCCGATTACGAGGGTCCCAAATCAACATTCACTGTGGGAAGACAGTCTGGTAAGGCAACCTTGAATTCCATTAGAGCCACGCTCAACTCGGGAAATTTCACCGGAATTGAGGAAGATGCACAGGTTGCAATGTGGGGATATAGTGGAGGCTCTTTGGCCAGTGGATGGGCAGCAGCATTGCAACCTACATATGCACCCGAATTGAAAGAAAACTTGATTGGCGTTGCGCTCGGAGGCTTTGTCACCAACATTACAGCCACTGCAGAGAGTGTTGATGGCGGATTAGCTGCAGGATTAATACCCGTTGCCTTAACCGGGTTGGCAAACGAGTACAACCTTACAGATTTTTTGTTTGAGAATGCTAATCAATCGCAGATTAATGAAATCAAACAGGCTAATCAATATTGTTTGGCTAACGCAGTGATCCATTACTTTGGCGACGATATACTCACTGGTGAGTATCCTTTGTTTCCTGAAGGCTTTGGTTTACTCAACGTTCCAACTTTGCACGAGGTTGTTCAAGAAAACTGTTTGGTCAGCATGAATAAAACTATGGTACCTGAAATACCGGTGTTTGTATACCATGGGACTTTGGACCAGATCATCCCAATCAAAGATGTTCGAACCACATACAAGAACTGGTGTGATTGGGGCATTGAGTCATTTGAGTTTGCCGAGGACTTGTTGAATGGACACATTACCGAGACAATAATAGGTGCGCCAGCAGCTTGGACCTGGTTGCAAAAAAGATTTAACGGGGAGGCACCGGTAAAAGGGTGCCAACACACTACAAGGTTGGAGAACTTGTTTTATCCTAACGTGACAGATAGTACACTCGATTACTTGAATGGTCTTATCAATGCCGTGAACTATTACAAATTGGGTGACCCTGGTGTTGCTGCAGATAGCGTCAATATCACAACTGTTGAAAATTTCTTTATGGATATCTGGAATTACTTTTAAAAAATAAATAATAATAATAAAAAAATTAAAAATCAATTGAAATATTATATACTCTAAATATTTAACATAATATAATATACCTAAAGTATATAAAGAAAACGACAATCATTGTAACTAGGCCCGAGTCTCTGTATTGGTATTTGCATTTGCATCTGGATTTGCAGAAGTGGCAGTACCCACTTTACCTTTAGTGTTTCGCTCGTTGGCTTCTAAAACTTTTTCAATCTCAGATTTCCACCCTTTCTTCTTTTGTCTTTCTTCAAATGCAGCCTTGTTCTTTAATACCCTGCTGACAATTAGTTCAGTATTGATATTATCATATTTGTGGTGAGGGATAGTCTCATATTTGTCCTTCACCTCCTGGTATATATCCTCACCAATATCTGTTGGACCATGATAAACTTTGATAACATTTCCAATCCTTGCAAAAAAATCGGGACTTGGTATATATGGTGCATTCAAAACAATTCCATCGACATACCGACATTGCAACACACATAACGATCTTTCAAAAATATTCATGATAGGATAATTTAACCCTTTATATTTGTTGACAGTCAAGTCATCGTGTATACCAACAATAACGTTGGCATCAAGCTCCTCTGCTCTGCGACGAACCTGTTTTAAAGCCTCAATGTGTCCAGGATGAAACAAGTCAAATCCTCCATCAATATAAACATACTTTGAATCTTTTCCTTGCTCTTGCTCTTGCTCTTGCTTTTGCTCCTCCCTTGGACCGGCATCAACAATAGTTTGCAACTCGTCAGGTGTATTTAAATATACAACTGATCCAGGTTGCAAACCAGTTGCATCCGTTGCATATTTGGTGAATTTTTCTACATTCTCCTCGGTGAGCAATTTCCTCCAGTCTTTATTCAAGTCGCGATAATGATGTGTCTTCAGCATCAACAACATTCTACCAACCAAATCAGTTGTGGAAATGTTAGGGGTTCTTTTCACAACAACAAATAAACCAAGGTCCTTCACTACTTGGTAACAATCTTCACCATTGGCATCAGTTGTAATATCGTCTCCATGCACAACGTATTCGCAGCCATACTCTTTCATTACTTTTGGGTCAGTGACGTAGGGTGCACTCGCGATTGCTCTAGTTGACCATTTACATGCCTCAACTGCAGTCATTCTCTCGTCAAGAGTCATTACTGGGGGTCCTTTGTTGGCAAGAATCTCTTCATCTGAGTGTACACCTACATATAATTCTTTACCTAGCTGGCGTGCCTGAAGCATTGCTCCAGCGTGTCCTAAAAAAGATTGTGTTAGTATAATGTTTAGTCTAAGTGATTGAAACTAGATATTGATAATGAAAAGGTTATGAAATTTTCAAGTAATTTTTTGAAAAACAAAACATACCGTGATGTGTAAAGTCAAAGCATCCATCTATCCATATTCGACAATGCTCAATTCCTTCAGGTCTCTCAAACATTTTTAATTTTCCTTGTTCCTTGTTTCTTGTTCCTTTTTCTTATTTTTAATTTTCCCTTTTCCACTGTCTTATATTTTAACTTTGTTTCGATCTATAGGAGTGGGTTGTGTAATTTAGGTAAAAAAAAAACTTGAAAATGATAATTTGACGTTTCAAAGAAATGTGTTGATGTCGATGTTTTCTACGCAATTCATAAACGCAACTTAAAGTTTACAACGTATTTACCGCTCTGAAATTTTCCTCTTTGCCCCACGAGGCTTTCTCTTTTATTCTGTGTTTTAATTTTAATTTTAGATTTAATTCTTTTTTTTTCTCCGGAAGTAATTAGCCAGGGACTAGAATAGAAAGAATGCAATTGTCGCTACCATTACAACTTTATCACATGCAATATATATGTTGTTTAGAAACACCAATTGTTGTCAGAAACGCAGTTATTTACTACAGGAAACAGGGCAAAATGCACCTTATAGCTTTATCTTATTTTATTTCGTATTATATACACGTTTATTATAGAAACCCCGACTGTTGTTGAGGTTGAGGTCGAGTTTGGGGCTGCTGTTGCTGATAGTACGGATATTGCTGTCTCGAATGCTGCTGCTGCTGCTGCTGTTGTTGATGATGGTGTTGGTTTGTTCTTGAGTGGGATGGGTTTGAGTACTGAGCATTTCTTACATGTTGCTGTTGGCTATCTCCAAAGTATTGAGTACCGGCTCCGCCCGCAGTTCCCGCCGTCCCTCTTCCAATGTACTTTGCACCTCCACCATTTGCTGCTCTTTCCTTAGCCATCTTCAAAACACAACCGTAGATGAGTCCAGCATTTCTCGACGAGCAGCCATGTAACCAACCAAAAAAACTACCAATCACGGGTGGAAATGTGATTAGTAAGTCTATCCCGATATTCGATTGCATTTTTGCAATTTCCTTCTGCGGAATGTGGAATTGTTTCTGGGCCATTTCGATTATTCTCGAGTGCAAAGCATACATTACCAAGGGACCAAGCACAGGGAAAAAGAGGACAACGAATGGAACAAGTCCTACACCGCAGTCCATCCCCACACCACATGAGCCACATAGACACTTGTCGTGGACCCAAGCTTTCGATTGTATCGACTTCCACGCTTTCTGCTCCTCTTTCGTAGTTATGTCCGGTGGAAGCTGAAGTCTTTTACCTGTTTTTTCATCATAATATGGATCTTTAGAATTCCAATGCTCCTCTGCATAGTCGTTGAAGTAGTCCATGGCAATCCCATAGCCAGGGATATTCTCCAATTGGTCTTGGATGTTTGACATTGTGGCTCAATTGAAATCAGTTGCTTTTGATTTGATAATGAATTGAATGATTGAGATTTCGTTTGCAAAATATGCCAATCGAGATTGGAAAGTGTTGCTATTCTATAACTAGCCCCAAAGGGTTGTTGTGAAACGGCTTTCGTTTCTGGTGAAGAGACAAGATGGCAAGTAAGTTAGCAAATACGCAAGAAAGCAAATAAGCAAGTAAGCAAATAAGCAAGTAAGCAAACTAAGCAACTAAGCAAGAAAGTAAAGTAAGGGGACAAAAAAAATTATATTGACATCCGGATCGAGAGAATTGTTTGCGAGAAAAGCCACAAGCCGACTAACATAAAAAAAAAAAACAAAAAAACAAAAAAAACAAAAAAAAACAAAAACAAAAACGGCGATTCTTTGATTTTAGTTCCGGCTTTGTGCTTGAAATATCCACATTGCAACAAGTGTTTCTCTATCACTAAATATATATTTCTTTATCTGCAATTTTATATGCAATTTTATCTGCAATTCCTTTTCTAGTTCTAACTATTCTTTTCTCGAGCAGGTTATTGCTGAAGTGTTCATTTTATTGTTTTTCATGATATCTGCAAAACTACGTAACCCACAACAAGCACCAACAAGAAATATTCTTAGCGATGAAAAAGACCAAGAAAGAAGGAGCAAGAGGAAGGAAAAAATTGGGCAAGACTTACCATTGTCGTATTACCCATTTATGAGCTTTTCCAATTCTTTTTGCAGTACAGGAATCATTACCCCCTCGACGTCCTTGTTACAAATAAAACAACCCACTTTTCTTTGTTTTTTATACCGATCCAAGAAACACAGTTTACATGCTAGATGTCCACACTGTGTTTTTATAGGGTTTTTGTAATCCTTCTTGCATATGGGACACTTGAACGGTTGGAGATCTTTCACCAATACTTGTTGTTGTTGTTGTTGTTGATGTAATGATTGCACCAGAGAAGGAGTATATTTAGCCAGCGTTGATAAAGTTGACCCATATTTCCCCTTCTTTGCCACATTCTCCCATTCTCTTATAATCGTCTTCTTCTGTCGAGATTCGTCTCTAACATGGAGAAACTTACATGTGTCTCCATATCCACAGTAACCTGTTTGCAAGAAATCCTTACATACATCAGGTTGAAAATCGGTGATTGTTGTCACTTTGATATTCTCCGCCAACGGTTTTAGCGATGAGCCTCTCCTAGAGCCAGTGGGTTTGGCAGAGATGGTCGGTTCATCAGCAACAAGAGCTGTAGAGTTCTTTGACTCGATATCAGTTGTGGCGCCTCTCGGCAGTGGCTGAATGTTTGCTATTATGCGTTCTTTTGATATCGATGCTGGTGTGGTGAGTGTTTCATTTAATTTTGATCTCTTTTTGAAAGTAGGTAAATCCGTAGATTCAGCAGTTGATTCTAAAATATCATTGTGGAAATCAACCTTCCTTTTCCCGCCTGTGCTACTACTATCAGTCTTATTCTTGTCGTTACCAAAATCTTTGACAGCTCTTTTCTTAAACATTTGTTGCTACTTTAAGATGAAATGATGGCGTAAGTACAGACTTTTATTCTAGCTTTCCTTTCCCCAGCTAACCAGAAAAAAAAAAAGAAAATAAAACATTTTAAAGAAAAAAAAATTCAACTGAAAAGTACAGATACTCGGAAAGCTTCCGCTCTAGTGTCAATCAATATATATAGATATATATATATATATTTTTTTTTTTGTCTTTCCTTATTTTTCGCAATTATGATTCCGTATTTTAGATCACCTCACTTTAATTACTTCTCCACTACGAACAATTCAATACTAATAAATATAACCCTTCCACCAACCATTGTTATTGTCCATTACTATGCTTTTTAAACCTAATAATATGGTACTTAGTTGCAAACATCTCACTCGGATTGCACAAGTAAGCTTTGTTCGCGCATATGCTTTGACGGCGTCCGCTACGCCTTCATATTTTCATCTATTCCCCAAATCATTTCCCCAGGGAGGTCCGCCAGGAGACCCATTTCAAATCAAAGAATCTCAATTGCGTCGCGAGTATCGAAATTTACAGAGTATTGCACATCCTGACCGTTCCAACAGTAATGTAGAGTCAGCAGAATTAAACAAAGCGTTTACTACTCTACGCAACCCTTATTTGCGATTGGCGCATATAATCAACTTGAAACGCGGAGTCGATATCACTGACGATTCAGTGAGCAAGGCAATGATTAAACGGTATCAGACAGAAAGCGTAGATAATGGATTGGAGTACAAGGAGCTCCTCATGCAAGTTATGGAAGCACACGAACAATTGGAATTGGCTAATCTGGAAGAAGAATTGGAAGAAACTGAGAGGGAAAACGAGCAACGTATTGAAGAAGCAGAAGAGAAGATTGAGCAAGAACTTAAAAAAGGAGAGGACGATAGTATTGACTGGGATGAATTGATTATGGATGCTATAAAGTTAAAATACTGGGTAAATATACAGAATGGGATAAAAGAATGGGCACCCGATAAACCCGTGCACTTGACGCATTGAGAGATGCTAGATAAGACATGAATAGGAACATTTCATGACAAAAATCAAAAACGAAGAAAATATATATATATATATGTATATATATATATATATATGAAATTGGGTGACCAAAAAGCCCTGGTTGTGTCTTTGTTGTCTATTTGTAATGATAATGCCTATTAAAACAGAAGATCTCTTTATCACTCTGTACTTAATATTATGCAATGCTGTACGGTTTTTGCGTAATTCTTGACTTTGCTTGGATTCGCTTGTATTAATTATGTTTAGCTAGGCTAATCCAAGCTATTTGATAACTTATAGTTTTAAAACTGCACTATTGTATATAACATTGTGATAGTGAAAGATGCATGCTCATGTCGAAAATAATAGTCTTGACTTATTCGCTTGCCATTGTTTTATCATCATCATTTTGGCCTTCATCTTCTTCATCATCATCATCTTCCATTTCGTCATCATCATCGTCATCCTCCTCCTCATCATCATCATCCTCACCATCAAACGCCAACTTAGGTACACTATACTCGCAAAAATCGTATTCTTTCTTTTCCTCTAAAGTCTTTGGATGCATCCTTAACCACTTCATTCTCGGTCCGGTTGAGCTCAACTCATTGATTTTGAATCCGAATAATTTCAATCCAAAATCATTCTGACTAAACTTATTTATTCTTATCCGACACTGGTTCTCGATTTCGGGAAACATCTTTACCAAGAGCCCCGGAAACGTTGTGCCAAAGTATGCACCGTCAATATTTAGGTACCTCGAGCTTGAAGGCAAGTATATGTCATTGCAACAAGGGCAGTATAATCGCACAGTCTCCTGACCAGGTATATCTGTGGATCCAACAGGTATTAGGTGCATTCCATCGCAAAAGTATCGAGGACAAGAGCCAAAATCGTTCTTTTCAAACTTCGATGCCATGGCCGTGAGACCTTGTTTTGAGACTATGTAGCGCGCATGGATTAATCCATACAACAATTCAGCCAGACGCATCAACAAAGCCTTATTTGGCAAGTCGGGAGTCGTGGTAGACACTTTTGATTTCGATGCCATTGATGCACCACCCCGAGAAGACTCATTGTTGTTGTTGTTGTTCGCGCTCATATTTGCGCTGTTATTGTGATTATTGCTGCAGGATGGGTTTGCTGCCATGGTGGTAGTTGTGTTGTTTGCATGGTCTTCAGCCGTTTCGACTTGGTAGTCTAGTATTGTGTATAAGGCTTCTCTATAGAATGGAACCTGCAGCGAGAGACCAGTCAAGTTAAAGTCATCTTCAATGAAATCTTGTGATACCTGTACGAAGTAATCGTGGCCAAATAATTCACAGAACTGTTGGATCCACGGAACGTATTCATCCTCAAGGTCACTGGGCATTATGGGGGGGAGGGGAAACAAATTGAATTCTTTGTCGAAATTCTATCTATACTTTGAGGTTGATGTGAAGCTTGCAATATTAGGACTTTGCTTCGCTGTATGTTTGAGTATTGGTTGGAGTATCTGTTTGCGTATCAGTCTGTTGTTGAGTACGAAACTAATGTGTTTGATGTATCACCTATAACCTTCGGATGTATATCTTTCTAATGTGTGTGTGTGTGTGTGAAAGGAAAAAAAAATATAATAGTATTAATACAAGATATAGAAAAAACTAAAAATTAAAAATTAGAAATTAAAAATTAAAGAAAAAGAAAAAGAAAAGGATTAAAACAAAATTTGAACTGGCCAGAAGGCGAGAGTGATAATATTGTGTTTTTTTTTCTTCTGATCGGTTTTGAAAATGACACTCACAGTATCTCCAGACTCCGCGATGTAATGACAGATTTAAAAGCCCTGTGGTTAATTGGAAAATGTCTTCAATATAAAAAAATATACCGTCTTGTGTATGGCAAGTTCAAGCTCAAGTGATTAGGTAATGGGTTGGAAGATTCAAAGAGTCACTGGATTGAATAGTGAATGAGAACTGTGCGCTGATTTCTGATTTCTACCCGTTGTATAACCCATGTTTTTTTGTCATTTTTTATTGTCATTTTTTTATTGTCATTTTTTTCTTCCGTCATCCTTCATCCTCTTCGCCTGCCTCTTTTTTTTTTTTTTTTTTTTCATTCCAACTTTGTCAATCCCAATCCCAATCCCATTCAACTAATTTTATGTTTTTTTTAGGAAATAAAAAAAATAAAAGTAACAACAACAATAAATTAGTGTCAGTGTGGTAAAATCCAATGTCGCAGAAAACACTCATACAAATGCGATACACTTTGAATATTTAAAGCATACCTCTTTACAATACTGCAATTAGGTGGTGATCAAATTACTAATATTTCGTATGGAAGATTACAGAGTTTCAAAACATTAAAACTCATCACCTAATCCAATTGATTACGAGGGAACAAGATTAGAAATCTAATATGTTGACTCTCGATATAGATCCATACACAATACTTGTTACTAGTTTTCTCATCCTTGCTATACAGAAGCTAGTCACTGTGATTGGTAAACAAAAAATTCAATTGTACATATGGCAGATCTACACAAAATACTTGTCACATAGCCAATCAATTAAGCAATTCAACCTCAAACAAAAGGAGATTAAGGACCTTACAAAACAGCAGAAACTGATTAGTGCACAGGATGAATATGCCAAATGGACGAAGATCAACCGGGCATTGGACAAACTAAAGCTCGAAGTGCAGGAGCTCAACGAGACGATTGCTGGAGAAAAGACTCGCATTGATAGTATCACGAAGTTGGCGATTACTTTGATTCTGACTTTACCAATTTGGTTTTTGCGCATATTTTGTCGAAAGACGGCATTGTTATACATCAGGAAAGGAATCTTGCCTGCATATCTAGAATGGTGGCTAGCATTGCCCTTTTTCAAGAGCGGTACAATTGGATTAACTTGCTGGATGTTTGTTGTCAATTCAGTCTTGAGCAATTTAATCTTTTTGATTAGTTTCCCATTTACGCAGAAAGTTGAGAGACCAATTAAGCCAAAGAATGAACAAAAAACAGAAAGCTAGAGATGATTCAAACCCAACAAGATTCTGCAATGGTAAAAACTCAAATAATGTATTAGTGCTTCTATACTAATATAATCAGTCACATACTTTCTCTCGTTACCTTTCTCTTTCTCTTTCTCTTTCTCTTTCTCTTTCTCTTTCCATTTTGCTTTTAGAAGAACAAACAGAAGTGGTAAAAACCAAAAAAAAAAAACAAAAAACAAAAAACAATGTATCATATTAACTCAACCGATTCTTCTAAACGTGTTTGCATCACCTCTTTAAGTTTGTTTCTTATATTTTCTGATTTCTTGGGGAACTTGTATGTATTGATCTTGCCCATCAATGCATCTTCTTTTTGTTGCATCTCCAGTCTCATAAAAATCTCTTTGAATCCCAAATCGATGCTAATGTTCTTGAGACAAGTTTCATCAGCAACATTGTAGTACCAAGAATCGAAAATACTGACCCAGCACCTCATGTCTAGTGAATAACCGTAGATGCTGCTGCTAGCATCGGTCAACACATACGGTAGACCATTGGTATCATTCATTTCTATACTTTTCACCATGGGAGTGAGTATACTGCGGTTGGACATCTCGCTTAAATCTGTCGAGTTCAACACTGGCGCAATGGACACTTTCTTCATATATGCTTTCAATGTTCTCAAATTCCAACCATAGAACAACCCAGACCTCGTCAACACCAATAAATGGTCCTTTCTATACTTGGCAAACACCACATTCTCATGCAATTCTATAGTAGGCAAAATATAACGACCACTTTGTGCAGATACAATTTGTATACTACCATTGAATGAAAAGAGGACAAAAAATCGAAGTGAGACGCTTTTACCACTGTTACCAATATCACCTCCATCTTCATGTTCATCAACAATTGGCATAACCAGCTGTATCCGAAATGGGAAGAATAAAGTAAATTGTCGCTTATTTTCATTATCATTTGGATCATTATTGTAGACAACAACCTTTGTTGGATCATCAAAATCTCGATCCACCAGATTATGGTCACATCCATCCATACTCCATGGCTTTCCATTCCTAATTTCAATAGTTGTAGTTATATTTTCAACATCGTCGAGCATCAAGTCTGCATTAGCAATTTGTTTATGGTTGATTTTTGCCAACACAACTGAAAATACTAAATCCTCATCAAACTCAATCGAGGAACCTGCCGAGATTTCACTCAGCACATCCTTATTGTTGGCGTATGCCTTGTATATCTTACTCAATTCGCGATTCTGCAAAGCAACACTACTGAACAATTGCTGCGGCAAGTGTGTAACGTCTCGAAAGGTTGTGGGATATCTTTTTTCCAAGATTTTTCGTTTCTCCTTATTTTTCAATCGTCGAAGGGCAGACTCCGAAAGCTGCGATGCATTATTATTAGTATTGTCCTGTAGAGCAACCCCGCTTAAATCGTCAAAATCATTATTCATTCCTTGCTGCTCTTCAGACACCGTTGCATTAATTAAATCACGTCTCTTGATACCGCACACAACTGTTGAAATACCTGCCTTGGGGAGATTGTATGTCGGATGTGACAATTTTGAAGAGTTTGCGAGAAGTTTACGTTTCTTCAGAGCAAACACTTCTTCTCTTGGTTTACTCGAGCTTGAATTTGGTAAAGATGAAGACAGCGATTGTGTTAAGGCTGCATTAGATAAATGTGAGTACGACGAGGAGGAAGAAGAGGAGATTGCCGACGATGATGATGATGATGATGAGACAAGCAAAGGCGCTACTCGCTTTTTTCCAGACTTGGTTATCGTCACAATTTGCTTCCGGAGACGAGCAGTGTCTATTGCAACTGATGGAACGAGCACCTGACTAGAGGGTTGTTTAGCCGTTGCGGATAAAGGTGTTGGCCCTGGCGCAGTTTTCAATGTCAGATTTAAAGGAGTAGCTGCTGCTGCTGCTTTTGTATCAGACCCCTTTTGTGGCCGGTTTTGCAAAGGCATCATCAGCCTCAACGATAATGCTCTCGCGTCTTTTGCTTTCTCTTCTAATTGCAACTGCTCAACACTTTCTGGTAATATAGTAGACTCCCTATCCGTTCCGTATTTGTTCAACTGCTTGTCGATCAAATCAGCACTAATGACTTTACCCAATTCACCGATTTCAAATCGTACACACGTGATGGAGCCGTCTAAACAACTGAAATATAAGGTCTCACCATCAGGCGACCAGCAAATATCTGTAATAGAGTTGTATACGATATCCAGACAAACAACAATGGGCTTTGAATTGGAAGTGGACCAAATCGCCAAAGTCCTGTCTTGCCCACCCGTTGCTAAAATAGTTTGAAATTTTAACTCTTCAGTTTTTTTCTCATCATCCAAACTATCCAGAGCTTGGAATAAGCTTGGAGAAAATGAACACACTTCTACTGGTGCCTCATGACCAATGAGGGAAACGTCAGAGCCCCAATTACCTCGATTAATAATTGCAACAGAAGGAACTGGCCCATTTGTAGCATTGGGCACTGCAATATGCTGGCCATCCGGTGACCAACTCATCCTTCTAAAATATGATGTCAATGGCGACTTCTTAAATGGGTCAACCACAACGTGCTCCATTTGGAATTCATACTTGTTGTACTCGTTCAACTTTTTGTGGTATCTAAATATCCTCACGGTTCTATCATCCGACGCAGTGGCAAAAAATTTATTCGCAGGGTCAAACACAATACCCTTGACCATGGACTGATGGATATCGTACCGCTTGATTCTTTCAAAAGTAATTGCATTCCAGATTATTATTGATCGATCGAGCCCCACAGTGACTAGCAAATTGCCATCCAGAGACCAACAGATATCCTGGATATCATTATCATGGGCAACAAGCCTTTTTCTCACCGTCCAATGCTCAAGATCTTCTTGTTCAACACCAAATGCTTTCGGTCGCTGTGTATCATCTTTCTCCCATATAAGTACAATTTTATCATCTGAACCACTGGCTAACCAACGTCCATCTGGCGAAAACTTGAGTGAAGTCACCACTCCATTGTGTCTAGACATTGAGCATAGCGGTCGACAAAGCGACTTGTCTGGCAAATCTAGGTCGTTATGATCTGTTTCGACACTGGTTGTTGCTGCTGTTGCTACTGTTGCATTATTCAAATCGTGTGATGAAGGTGCGGATAATACTTGCGTCTTTTTACTTTTGGCTGCGAGTGTACCTTGTTCCAGTAATCTAAAAAACAGATTTATGGTTTGCACATCCCATATCTTGATATAGCCATCTAGTCCTCCTGAAGCCAAACGCGTACCATTGCTATTTATAGTCACAGAGTAACATTCAATGTTTTTGTTCTCGGCTATTTTTTCCGGTTGGAAAGAACTTGTTAGTATTTAATTGATCACATTTTTGCTTTTTTGATTAATCTCCTTTCCTTGCTTCCCCCCCCCCCCCCCCTCCTCTCCTCCTGACTTCAAATCATTGTCACCTGGGTATCCATAGTACATACTTCGATGGCCTAGCCATGGAATCTTTAAAATCTGCATCTCCGTTACAGCCTTTGCATGTGTAGATTGAGTGTGTTAGTGAGTGTGGTCAAAGAGTCGAGCGTGAAACTCTATAAAATGCGCAGCTGTCGCATAGCACTGTCACAAGTAACAAGTGTACGACTGCTGAGCATCGGTTTGAGCTGGTAGCTCACCGATACCAGCGGTTTGAGTTCGTGACTTGATAGGCTATATTCCAACTAAGTGTAATTGTCAATGATCGCACCTATAAAGGTCTCAATGCTCATAAGTTAAGAGAGTAAATTGTCTCATACAAAGTCACTAGTAAGGAGAATCGTGAGAGTATACACTCTGCACGTTCACCTAGTGATTTGTGTTCAATGTAGTTGACCGTATAAAATCTATATTTTACCGATATTTCTATATAATAGTGATAAGTTAATTTTACCACTTCTCGTTCCTATTTATATAAACTCATCTTGTTTGAAGTTTCAAGTTTCCTATGTCGTGCAATATTCTCCAAATATTCACTTAGCGGAAACGAGGGCACAGAGCGTCCAATGTGTGTCGCACTGTGACATCCTCCCCCCCTTCAGAGTCTGAATGAGCGATACGGCCTTATTTTCATTGCATTTCGGAAAAAATTGATTTGAGGTAAAATAACTGTACAAATTGATGATAACCGTTGTGGCCTCCCCCCCTGCAAAGTAGAAAATCATTTTGTAGTACTAAGCGGAGCGGCAACAAACGGTTTCAACATCTCCCTAGTATACTGACGTTTCATGGGAATGCCTTGGAGGTTACTAAGATAGTAAATCCTCGACAGCACCTTCCGGACAACGAAAGGACCCGACCAATTCAAGCCCATCTTGTTGGTAGCAGCATCGTAAACTAAGACTAAGTCTCCTTTCTTGATCGGTACATTAGTGTCATAACGTTTGTCAAAAACTTCCTTCTGATGATCCCGATCGCGGCGTTGAGTTTCCTTAGCAGAGTCTTCCTGTTGTTTACGGAAATAAAACTGACCAACGCGGAACTTGAATAGTTCGTCCTCCGTGTATTGTTGTATATCAGATGGTGTTTGCATCAATGATTGGAGCAGATTATTACCTTCAAATCCAAAAACCAAGTATTGTGGTGTGAATCCCGTACGTTTACGAACCGTAGTACGATCCACCCACAATGCAGCATTCAAAACTTTGCTCAAATTCTTATTCTCTGGAACCAGTTTGATGAATCTGATAAGTCGTTTGTGCGACGCTTCGATCATCCCATTCCCCTGCGGATGGTACGGTACAGAATAAGATGGAGAAATGCCATAATTTGAGAGCAATTGCTGGAGGACCTCATTGTGAAATTCACGACCATTGTCGGTTTTCAAAACACTAAAGGTTCCTACACGAGCAATAAAGTTTGAATAAATAAAGTCGGCTACTGCCTCTGCAGTAACCTTTGGTAAAACCTGAGCTTCGGGCCATCCCAGAAATTCGTCACGTGCAACGACAACAGTAGCGTCACGGAGCTTAACGCAGTCACAGACGATTGTATGAAACATACCAGCCGGGTAGTTCAAGTACAATGGATCCCGCTGCCTAGTTGCAGGTTGGTCCTTTTGACAATAAACACACCGTTTGATATAGTCGGCAAGTCTGCGATAGAGGTTCGGAATGTAGAATCCAGTATTTATTAGATTGAACGTAGTCTCAACTCCTGGGTGACCACGATCTCTATGAGCAAGATTGAATATGTGTTCAACCTGATTGTTCTCATAAACGACGCGTCGAGTGTATGAACCGGTCCGACCTAACTTGTAAAGGATTCCATCATGTAAATAGAACTCTAGTGCGCGGTTGATGAAACGTCTGGCGTCAGCAGGTGCGTTGTGCGAAACGGGAATGGTACGTGCCTCAAGGTACTTTCTAAGCGCTTGAAGTGGGATCTTCTTATAACTGTTATTAGGCTCAGCTTCAATGGTAACAACATTAACTTCTGCTAGTACTTTAGGATCCAACTTCGCCCTAAACTCGGCAATAGCTTCTCTGACCTCATAATGATCAGTCTGCGGAGTAGACGTGTGGCATCGGCTAAGAGCATCGGCAATGATGTTTTTCAGTCCATCAATGTGATGGATCTGATAGTTGAAGGTCCTGATGAAGTTCAACCATTTGTAAACCCGATTTACAAAGTGTGAATTATCGAGTGGTTTATTCATCACAAGGACAAGAGCTTTGTTGTCACAGTACAAATGAATGACCCCAGTAAATCCAAACAAGAGTGGATGGATTGCATCAAACGTCTTATAAATACTGAAAAGTTCCTTTTCGTAAATAGTATAGTTCTTTTCAGAACCATGGAACTTTCCAGAATAGCACAGGACTAGTTTCGATTCTCCAGCCGCATTGGTGTTTTGCAACACACCACCCCAAGAGTCTGTCGAAGCATCAGTGTGGACAGTAATGAGGTCCTTAAAATTAAGGGGTTGGAGAATCGGTTGGTTGGTTAGTACTGTGATGATTTGGTGGAAAAACCGCTTAGTTGTAGGATCCCAATGAATCTGATGCTTGGGTTCCTTCCTTGCTTGATTGACTAAGTTGTAGAGGGGAGCAGTCAACTCAGCATGCCCTACAATCAACTGTCGGTAATAATTGACCAAGCCAAGCAAACTTTCTAGCTGTTTGACCGTGTTAGGGAGTGGGTAATTCAATAATGCATCCACTTGACCCCTAATTAACGTTTTCCCTGCAGGTGAAATATGGTATCCAAGAAAATCACATTCAGGTACAGCGATCTTTAACTTCGCAGGGTTAATCTTCAAGCCAGCATTGGTTAGAAGACGGAACACTTCGACAATCTTATCTAGGTGTTCTCGAACCAGTGAGTCGGTAAGTTCATCTACTTTGGGACCCACGATGGCAATGTCGTCAATAAAACACATCACATCCTTCGCAACTGGGCTCAAAATCTTTTGTAAGATAGAACTAAACTCACTTACTGAATTGATATATCCTTGAGGAAGGACAGCATACTTCAACAAACCTAACGGGCTGTTAAAACTGGTAACATCGCTAGTAGCAGCATCCAATGGTATTTGAAAATACGCATTCTGCACATCAATAGTACTTATAAACCAACAACCACTAATCTCTGTAGTGAGATCATCCACGGAGAGTGGGTGACCCCCTTCCAACTCCACATTTTTGTTGAGTTCCCGAAGGTCAATCAACAATCGATGCCTTCCATCCTTCTTACTTATGAGAAACCATGGGTTCCGATAAGTCGCATCACTATAGACCAATTGCCCCTGTCGTATCATTTCTTGGAGAATCTCTACTGCAGCGGTACGTTTAGATCCTAATGGGATCGATTTCATCCGCCAGTGAACATTCGGATCTCGCAAGTTGATACGAACGGGAGGGTGTATTTCAGGCTTAAGTCTGCCAGGGTCTCCACCTTTAATGTAGAAGACATCAGACACCTCAGCACATTGGTCCACGAAATACCGAATATCATCTTCGCTCGCCCTAGACCCGGTAAATGCAGGTCGAAGCATCTCTGAAAGGGGAGGAATGACGACGGTTTGACTCACTTGGACAGTTGGAAATGAATCGATGTGGTAGTTAGAATCCCCATCGTAACGAATAGGGAATTTATGAATGTTGCCATTCGCGCGGAAACGTAACTCTCGTTTATCACCATCATCAGTAAACCCAATGGAGAGTTTGTGCGCATCTTGGAATGGCAACCCGAGTAGTACCTGACCAACAGGAATTTGCTCGTGCAAATAGAGGATTGCAGGTAAGGAGATGAAATGGACAGTAACATCTAAAAACACTCCCTGAGTAATTGCTTTGGTGTCATTATTAACACCTTGAACAAATACTGGCTGGCTCAAGGGAAAAGGCTTAATTGGTAACCCTTTTAGTGTTTGCGGGTTGATCAAACTCAACTGGGCCGCGGTGTCGTATTTCATTTCTATCCTACGGCCATGTATGGATGCGGGGAAACAGAGTAGTTCTTGAGTGACCCCTGGTTGGTGGTAGCCTGTCGAAGTGGTCGTCAGATTTACTTCAGTAACAACTGGTTTCTTCTTGAACTTGGCAATACCATCCTTAAGGGCTTTCTGCAAAACATCTCTGTCAACCAACATAGCTTTAGTACTTTCTCTCATCATGGCTCGAGCATCATCGTGCATTCCCAAATACTTCGAAAGATCCATAAACACGAAGAAGTTATGTTTCATGGCATCTTTGAATGCAGCCTGTTTGTCTAGTATGGTCAATTTACTAGTACGTACTCGGCGCTGACTTTTCCGCTGTGGATCAGTGGAATCGTCAGCAAGGTGGTGTGGTTGGTCGGACGTTGCACTTAATTTGGCAAGCTCATCTAGCTGATTCTCTCTCAAGATGTCTTCGACACTAAAGAGTTTAATTGAATCGTCAGCCACTGGGGAGTCAACTCCATCATCAGCGGTAGCATTTGCCTGTTCCTCATTAAGTGGTTCATTAACAACAACGTCAGATTTCACCTTAGGCACTTCTTCTTGAGGGTGACTCATCATGTTTCCATTCTCCGGTGGCGTAGAAGTCTGTTCAATTCCTTTTCCTTCGGATAGGAATAACTTTAACTCTTCATCAGGATCTACGGTGTCCTCCATGGCTAGGTTTTCTAATTCCCTATCCATTGTCAGTGCGGAGGGTTCGAACCGAATACCAGCCGAGCTAGGTTCTTCATACTCGTAGTCTGGGTCTACGTCTATGTTTTCATCTGGAAACTGGAGTTCCAGGAATGGTAAATGTGAGTCATAGGGTGGAGACTGCTCTCCGATCGGCGGGGACTCAGTGTCTAATTCCCGTCGGGACTCCTGCATAGATTGCTCTGTTACAGGGCTAGGTGCGCTTTCACGCTCCACTCTCTCCATCTCCTGCCGTTGTCTAACTGCTGCATTGAGTTGCTGTTTCACCTTATCAGCCTTCAACTTATTGTGAGCATCTTTTCGCGAGCTAGGGAGATGGGCTTTCTTCGCAGTCCAATCCTTCACTACCTTCTTAGCAGATTGAGCATTGGCTGCGTGCACCAAGTAAACCGGGACGTCATCAATCATGATGGGTCCGGGTTTAATCACTTCATCTATTGAATCAGACATTATATGAGAATTAGATTGCATCACTTCTGTCGGTAATCGTTCGTGGTGGGTATTTTCTCTAGAGTTACTAGTGACTGTACTCTTAGGAATAACCTCTACCTCCATAACTTGTGCTGCCTTGGACTTACTTTGTTGGGGGCGTGCGATGCCTCGCATTAGAACTTAGAGATTTCAAGCTCAGGTGTTTTAAAAGGGGACACTTATAGAAATCCATGACCAACGGTTCACCGTTTGCTAAGTAATACTTCCCATCGACTTTCTTTACCAACTTTTCATCCAAAGCAGTCACCAATAAGTGGCAACTATCAACAGTGTGTCTGTACTTTCCACAAAAATTACATTTAGTAGTCTTTTGTGATTTGTCACCTTTAGACACCAGTGTAGTACCGGCATCTTTTTCTTCGTCATCTGAGATAAGATGCATCCTCGTTTGAAATGTTGCATTAACAGCATCCCAGATCCTCTCAAATGTCAAATCGTATGATTTGACACCTTGAATGATTTTATCGTTAGGTTTATTCTTGAGGAGTCCAAGGCCAATCTTTATGATCGACGCATCTTCAAACGTGACTATTGGTCCAGTCCTTCCCGGCTTTTCGATTTTAACTTCCGGGGTCATATACATGATTATTTGATCCATGACACTACCCATCCTTTCGAAAAGGGTCTTAAAGATTGAGATCCATGTTTCCTGTGCTAGGTGAGATGTATTGGTGATCCTCAAATACTTTTTGACAGCAATACCAATAATGGTCATTTTCACTCTAGGATTATGTTTCTTTTTCAAAGCATCATGGATAGCAGTCATAACATCAGTAACTTGGTTCGTTTCTGGAGGAGTGCCCCCATTGCCCAAGATAGGTAAGTAATCAACCACCGGTTGTTCAAAGGGGCCCTCACTCTTACATGACATCTCAATCATGTCCTTCAACGACTCTGACTTCGTCAAATTAGCTCCGTTCCTTAACTCATTAATGATGAGCTTATCAGGAACACCGTAGGTGTGTTTGTGCCACAAAACCGACTTTAACCAGAACATGAAACCTTCCTCATCGGAGAACTTCAAAGGGACACGTTTTGCAATGTCATACTGACCGAGTGCCATATTGTCATTTTGAGTTCTCCCTTGTTTGGCAAGGAGTTTGTCGTAGTACGCCATGAATGCCTTTTCGACAGCTATGTCTGGGACTCGAATGTATGGAATTACCCTGACGTCTTCCCCATGAGGGTACCTCTGTCTTGCCTCGTTTATGATTTGACAAGCTTCTTCATGGCCTTCAACCCAGAATCCGCTATGGACTACTTCTCCATGGTAAAGGATACCATCGTAAGATGCAACAGATCTATCAGATCCATAAGCACTAGGAGTACCACTTTGACGGGATTGGTGAGTCAAGGGTGAAGCGAGTGAGTGTGGCCTCGAGGTAGGGAAGTTACGTCCTGGTGAAAATGTGTGTTCTTCCGGATGAACTTTCATTTGCACGTCAGTTGGCAGGGTTATGCTGTTGTTATCATCCGAAATCTGGGCCTTGTTAGCCTCATCGTTCCTAGCTGGTACAGGAGTGCTAAGTTGCGGGACTGTTTGAATCATAGCGGCTTTAAACATAGCAGTCATTTGTTTCATCTGCTCTTGCATCATCATCATCTCAGATTTCAAGTCTAAGATCTCGTTAATCTCAACCTGATTTATTTGAGGAGCTTCTGTCCTTTTCAAACCAGGAGATTCATCTTCACCTTCGCTCATATCGGCTCTTCCCGAGGTAGAAATAGACTGCCCGGAAATTGAAGATGAGTCGACACCAGCAAGGTCTGGTTTACTTGGACCAGGGTTGATACTCCTTGGAGTAGGATTAGAGGTCTTAGAATCTTTTGTTGAAGATGACATTTGTAGTAGAAGTTTTTCAAGTTTTTGGAATAATATTTTGCTTGAATGTAATATGTGATATACTTGGTGTTAAACTTTTTGGTGAAATGTTTTTATGGTAGATAAACCCTTTGTTCCAAATTATCAAGGGTTTCGTTCAATCAATCTCGGGAATACTTATAGTTCTCGTCACGCGAGTAAGAGGTCGTGGACAACAATTTTTGTTGAGTAGGGTGAAAATTTTTCACCAGCGCATAGTCGTGTATCCTGGCCTCATCTTAAAAATTTTGTCGACAATAAATGAGTGCCTCGGATTTGACTCCTCCTATATAGCAGGCGCTAAGTCAGTATCTCTAATAAAGTGATGATTGAACGACCTATTGAAACACTGTAGTTTCATAATAATAATTGGTTGCTTCTTTCGGGATGCAATTCTGTCTTTCTCTCAAGATGCTATATAGTCTTTCTTGCGAGATGCAATTTAGTCTTTCCCTCGGTAGTTACCATCTCCGCCGTTTTTATCTGGTGTAATTCTACCTCACCGATAACCCGTGTAGTTTGTTTAGTCTGCTACCATCATACTCAGATGAGTCCGTAGACAGTAATGATGATTTCTTAAACGCTGCTTTAACGGTGCTTATTTACCTTCTAGAATGTAATAAGTCTTTTTTAAAAAAATGATATAAACCCAAATTAGGGATGTGGTCATTATCCTAAAAATACTTTCCTCGATCTTTGCACCAATTGAGGGTAGCCACCTATACCCGTGCAATCTTCGGTACTCGTTTCAACGCCATGCCTATCACACGTACAGCCTTCAAACTATAGCCAAGTCAGCAGACACGACTCTATTCGGTCTATAGTTGCACTCTGTCTAACGTCTACAACCTTCGCCCTTTGTCAACTGATGGGTGAATATTCCATCATAAAGTGTTGACAGTATACGCTATTTGATATTTTCTGGTGTAGTCTCGGATACGTCCCGATGACTACGATGCATTATGTTCCATTGGACTAAACTCGCATAGTTCTCCAATGAGGAGTAGCTCCTCCTTTAAACTGTAGTTCACAATAGTGAAGCTATTAATTCGTGGATAGGAGATTTACTCTTCCACAGGTCCTTCTCATAAATGATATTGACCAAATGTTGAAATGCCAAGGTATTGAAATGTCATGATCATTCAATATCCTGGTCGACAATACTGCTTAACAGTAGCCTCAACCAATGTATCAATTACTTGAAATATTAGGTAACCATATCAAATCATTCAAACAACATGATTTGCAAGGATTTGAGGTCCTCACTCTGGTCGCCATTCTGTCGCATAGCACTGTCACAAGTAACAAGTGTACGACTGCTGAGCATCGGTTTGAGCTGGTAGCTCACCGATACCAGCGGTTTGAGTTCGTGACTTGATAGGCTATATTCCAACTAAGTGTAATTGTCAATGATCGCACCTATAAAGGTCTCAATGCTCATAAGTTAAGAGAGTAAATTGTCTCATACAAAGTCACTAGTAAGGAGAATCGTGAGAGTATACACTCTGCACGTTCACCTAGTGATTTGTGTTCAATGTAGTTGACCGTATAAAATCTATATTTTACCGATATTTCTATATAATAGTGATAAGTTAATTTTACCACTTCTCGTTCCTATTTATATAAACTCATCTTGTTTGAAGTTTCAAGTTTCCTATGTCGTGCAATATTCTCCAAATATTCACTTAGCGGAAACGAGGGCACAGAGCGTCCAATGTGTGTCGCACTGTGACAGCAGCTTTTGCTTTGTTTTGTCTACAGAAGTAGCAAAAGATCTGTATTTCCCGCGTTTTACTAAAGTCCTGCAAGAAGGAATATTTTAGAGATACAATGGATGCCACATAGCGATTCAAATGAATTGCAAAGTACCCATAGTTCCACAAAGTGGAGATTCGTATCAAACCTAATATTAAGATGCATCTGACAATCTACTTATTTCCAGTGTAAATTGTAGAATCTGAATAGCAGACATTAGCCAAATTGAAAATTCATAGACTTTAGTCAAATATATAATACATATTTTAAGATCAAAATAGCTATAACGTAATTCCGTGAATATTCGGAAGAAATGATGACTCTACCATATAACAGAGTTCCCCTCCACCCCCACGCCAATTCCTTTTACTTAAGAACTTTATGAGATACCTTGCACATTAAACTGAAACGCTTTACTATGACCAAAGGGTAATAATACTCAACACCATTTTACCATAATTACACTCCACGTGTACCGAACTTATTCACAGGTTTCAGCCTGCAAGGTAGCGAAGTTTAGTGCACAGCAGTTGCACACTTACGTTATGAAACGTTGCTATGTGACAATAGGGTCAGTTTGTAGTTCATATGAGAACTGATATATATATATGTCTATTAAAAAAAGCTTTTCAATAGTAGAGTTATGTCTCATTTCGTTTCTTCAAATGTTATTTTTCTGATTTTTTTTTTCTTTTATGTTTAATTTTTTTGATCAATTTTGTCAACATGCCTCAAGAATATGAAAGGATAGCCCAAGTTGTTGATAAAACAATTTTTTCAAACTCTGCTTAATTTAGTCTTGTATTTATCTATTAGTTCCAAAGCTTCTAATTTTTCAGTCTTTGTTATTATTTTTCTTTTTTCTCCATCTTCCATCTTCCATTTTCCTTACTTTTCAAGTTTAATTTTTAACTTTGGATTTCATGTAGAATAGATATGTGATGATGGAGTGACTTTTACTTGGCAGGATGTATCAATCAGACACTTTCTATCAAAATTCTCTATCACCTTAGATAAAAATTTTCAAGTATTTTTTCAAAGTACACAATTCTATAAACCATTTATTCGAGGCCAAATTCGATTTTAACAGCCTTACCAAACTTTTGTATACCAAAAACTAATTGGTCAAGAGGAACGGCAGCGTATGTTCCTCTAAAGAACACATGAGTGTCGTGTGATGGGTTATGAGGCAAGTTCTTTTGTGGAGGAGTGGATTGACCTTCACTCTTGAACCATGATCCTGGAATCATCAATGTACCTTGTTTGATACTTTGCTCGTAAATCAATGTCTCAATCTTGCGTGCATCCAGGCCCAACTCTTTGAATTTGGGGTGTTTAGAGACATCGAGTGTAATGGTAAAGAACATACCTGCAACTGGTGGCACGTAGGATGTGATATCTTTTGGCAAGTTTTCGGCAATCGCATCAATTGCAACGTCACGCTTGTGGGTGTATTCGGCCCGCAAACCAATCAACCAGTCCAAATAACCAGATTGTCCCCAGTTTTGCAATAATCCATTGGTAAGACTCAGGGTAAAACCAGATGGACATTGAATTGAGACTTCATGCAACCTGAGGAATCTTTCGAGTAAGTTGGCTTGACCCACAATCCATCCGAATCTCAAACCAGGTGCGAGGACTTTTGAGAAGGAGTCTAATCTAATAACCCTACCCTCGGTATCCATAGAGATAAAAGAAGGAACCAAAGCCTTGATAAATTCCTCGTGACCATGAACGTGTTTGCCCTCTCTCTTGGACTTGTCACTCGTGTAAGTTTCCATTTGCAAGAAATAGTATGGCTCGTCTTCAACAATGATAAAGTCGTACTTGCATGCAATCTTGTAAATTTCCCTTCTTCTCTCTGCACTCAAACAAGAGCCTGTTGGGTTTTGACCCGTTGAGATAGTGTACAATAATTTGGGTTTGTTGCCAATCCAATGGGCCATCAAGTTTTCCAATGCGCTTGGAATGATACCATATTCATCCATTGTAACCGGTACAGTGTTGATGCCTTGTCCATTGGCAGTTTCCAAAGCAGATGAGAAGGAAAACTCTTCAACCAAAATGGTGTCACCTCTAGAGCAAAAAGTTCTCAATGTAGAGTCCCATGACTCAGTATTACCAACTGTAACTATCAAGTCCCAGTCTTTGTATGGCACATTGTGAATCATTTCAGTGTGCTCTTTCAAAAACTTGACAATCTCTGGCATACCTTCAGTATAACCATATTGCAATGATCTTGCCAACTCCACTTGGTTCTCGCCATTTTCGTCGGCTTTCTTGTACACCTCAATTGTTGCTTTATTATCCTCAGTCAATGGTGCACCAATACCACGTGTAAATGAAGGTGTTGGGATATCGGCGGTCACTTTATTAAATGGAAAATAGTCAGACAAGGGCAATCCTCCTCCCAAGAAAGTCATCCCTGGTAATTTATAGTATTTGAAAGCATCCTTTAATGGTGAGTTTTGTCTTGATTTGGCTTCGGCCGACAACAAATGTCTCAAATCTTTTGCCTCGTGTACTTGCTCTTTTGTCATGACTAGTGATGTTTTACAAACACGTGGTTTTTTTTGGTTATTTATCTCTTGGGTAAAAGAGTTTAAAAAATTGATAAAAAGAAAAGGAATTGATAATAAACGTAAGCAAATACCTCCTTTATATACTAATTGAAAAAAATTGAAAAAAGAAAAGAAAACAAAAAACAAAAACAGCTTAAGTGAGTCAGTTTTATCTTCGAGTTGATGACAAATTTTTGGGGGGAAAAAAAATAGTAATAAAAAAAAAAGATAAAAAAATTAAACCATTCGCGCTCGCGCTCGCGCTAGTATCTGTAGTTGTCGCTTTGTCTCTATCACTTTCTGTCTTTGGCCTAGTGATAAGCGGAACCGCACAACCGCACAACGGCACGACAGCACAACCGCTAAACTATCTAAGCTGTTTTAACTACCCAATACTGGCTTGAATGAAATAAAGCAAAATGAAATAAAGAATAGAAAAGAAAAGAAAAGAAAAAAAGAGAAGAGAAAAGGGTTGGGATGATAAGGATATGCTGGCACAATGAAACAGACTGAAAAAATTACCTAGCATACATTTCTTACCTCAATTTAAACCTTAAGAGTTATTGGAAAATATATTGTTTTAGCTGGAAGGGAATGAGTAAAGTTATCATCAGTGCTGCGAGGAATAAGGAATGCGCAATGCGAAATGCGGAAAGAAACTGCTATCGACGGATATTGCACAATATGATTATGTAATCAATCAAAGGTTTGATAAGCGGCATTGGATGAGTCTTATTTGTCGTGTTTTCCCATTAATTTATTGACACTTTTTTAAACTCTTTATGAATCTGGCGGATATCTTTTCCATAAAAATGAATACTGATAGCTTGGTTTAATACTTTGACAAGCTTGAGAAACATGAAATCGTTATTGTTGTGATACTAAAGATAGCAGCACGGAATTAGTTGGAAATGAAAAAAAATGTACCAACACAATTAATAAGATGAGCTTTGCCGTTTATCCCAATTTTCATTTTCATTTTCATTTTGTTTCCCTTTTTCTTTTTGTTGTATTAATTTTTTTTTTTCCCTCTGTCTTTGATTTCATGCTCCAGTTTCTCTTCTCTTCTCTTCTCTTGTTAATTTTATTTGGCTTTTTTTTTTCCTTGTATCAATAATTTACTTTTGGATCTACTTTTCTCGCCCGACTTGTAACTTCAGTAGGTGATTGAACACATCGTAATCATTATTCATATGACAGTCACCAAAACAAGATTTTTTCTTCCAGTACGTGGTAAAAACGAAAATGATACCAATAAAGAACTGCCGTCGTCTCTTATGAGTAAAGAAGAGAGTCTCTTTGTGTCAGATGGCGAAGAAGCTGAATCTGAAGCTGAACCTAAAGAGGAGAGGAATAGTCAATTGAATAAAGACACGTCTGACACGTCTGACACGTCTGACACGTCTCATGTCCGAACTTTTCACACCACCAAGGCAACAATTTCCATTAGCCAATTTGAAAAAGCACTCAAAACAGAAGTAGGAGATATCGCACCAGTAATTCTCAAATATCTATACAACAAGTATTGCACTGAAAAGAGATGCGTAAAAGCTGCCGTGAAGGAACTATTCACAAACCCACCTGATATTGATCAGTTACAACACAATGTCGACAATAGTGAAAATGATAGTGTTGTTTCAGCTCCACTTATCACCACCAGCATTGCATCCACACTTTCCAATATCATCGAATCACTGACCCTTCTGCCTACTTTTGGTAAAAAACTGAACGAAAGTAAACTTTTGAATCTAAAACTGGACCCGGACCTGGACCTGGACCTGGACCTACAACTGCATATTTCATCTACTACCAGTCAATCACTTGAACCAACTAGTCAAACTAGAACATCTTCCAAGAGGAAAAATCAAGATGACTTGGAGGAATTGAATATGCTCCACAAGCGCATGCAAGCAGCTGCTAACTTGAGGCGAGAAGAGATTGAACAAAACTCATGGCGCAAACACATTGGCACATTAGAAGTACAAGCGTGGGCTACACGTCCCACTATGAAACCGTTGCAATTTCAAGACCAGCTTTTGGTGAAAAGACTAATTCCGAAAAACTCAACCATGCAAAAAAGTTCGATAATCAGGTTGTGCCTCAATGAAAGAGAAATTGGAAGAATCCCAGAGGATTTGACAAGAATCTTTAGTCCATTGATGGATTTGAACATAGCTCATTTTGATGCATCTGTCTTGGAGGCAACGAAGAGGAGGTTGTCTACTGGTGATTCCTTTTTTGTTCAAATAGAGGTTTACCTCAGGGATACTGCATTTGTGAAAAATATTGAATCTATAGAACAAACTCCAGTGAAAAAAAATACTAATTTTAATTTTGCTTCTGAAAGCGAAGGCGAAGCAGCAATGCGATTGCGACAGTTTGCAGTATCCAACTTATTTGACAAACTCAAATTAAGACCATTGAGGTTGAATAGTGAGAGCAAAAGCGAGGATTCATTGTTATCTCAAGCGGCCGCTACAGGTGCCGTTGTTGATAATAACAATAATAATATCAATACTACTACTACTAATGATGATGATGATAATGGTGGTGGTGGTGGTGGTGGTTTTGATACTGAAGTCGAGGAGCCAGTGGATGAAGTTAACCTTGATCAATTAAGACAATTTTATCAGGCAAATAATCAATCCAAATTATTGGAAAGTTTACCTGAAACGACAGAACCACCAAAGGAGAATTTCAGGTTAGGGTTGAGAGAGTACCAGAAGCACGGATTGTCTTGGATGTTGGCAAGGGAAAAAGAAATTGACATTTTGGAACAATGCGCCGGAGGAGAGAATGCCTTGTCACTAGAGTCGCGGAAATATATAGAGGATTCAGGGACTAAGAACCCCCTTTGGAGGAAATTCAAGTGGCCCAATGCTCAAGTTAGTCTGCAGGATATTCAACCAACACAATATGCAACACAAGGGCAACGCGATGCTTGCTTTTATGCAAATTTGTACAATGGGGAATTATCTCTTGAGAGACCCATGATAAAGACTAGTTTGAAAGGTGGTATTTTGGCAGATGAAATGGGGCTAGGCAAGACCATTGCCACTTTGGCATTGGTAAATTCGGTACCTAAAGATACTGAGTATGTTGGTTCTCCAAACTTTAAAAACAATAGATACGCTTTTCAAACCACCTTAATTGTTGTGCCAATGTCCTTGCTTGCGCAATGGAAAGAGGAGTTTGAAAAAGCCAACAACAATTCTAATCACACTTGTTATTTATACTATGGAGATGACACTGCAGTTGATTTGGCACCGATGCTATGCAACTTGCGAGAGAATTCTTCATCCAAGACTCCTATTGTAGTGATTACAACTTATGGAACAGTGTTAAATGAATTTACCAGAATATCCAAGAATCGAAATTTTCATGGTGAATTGCCAAAGATTGGCTTATATTCAGTTAAGTTTTTTAGAATAATATTGGATGAGGGTCACAATATTCGAAATAGAAATACAAAAACGGCGAAATCCGTTTATGAATTACAACTGACTAGAAAATGGGTACTCACAGGAACACCAATTGTGAATCGACTAGATGACTTGTATTCGTTAGTCAAATTTTTGGAACTCGATCCATGGAACAATTTCTCATATTGGAAGACTTTTGTCACCTTACCATTTGAGCAGAAAAAGATATCTCAGACATTGGATGTTATCAAATCAATATTAGAACCAATTTTTTTGCGTAGGACCAAAAATCAAAAGAAGAATGGGAAGCCTTTGGTTGAATTACCGGAAAAGGAGGTTGTTATTGAAACAATAAAGTTCAATGAACAAGAGGAGAAGCTTTATCAATGGTTCAAGACAAGAGCATATGAGTCATTTGCTGAGGGTGTCAAGTCCGGCCAATTGTTGCGCCAGTATACGCAGATATTGACGCACATTTTGCGATTAAGACAGGTTTGTTGTCATGTGGATCTCATTGGAGGTGCACACGAAATGGACGATGATGTGATTGATTTAGAAGCTGATGAGGACATGAAAAGCTTTTTGAAAAGCATCAAAGAACAGAGTGAAAAATTCGCCAACAATACTGAGGTTAAGCAAACTATTTATAAACTATACGATTGTGTTAAAGAGGAAAATGAGTGTTCTATTTGCACCACATCGCCGATCCCTTATAACGAGTTGGCATTGACCCCGTGTGGTCATACTTTTTGCATTGGCTGCATACTAGAGCATTTGGAATTCCAATCAGACTTGCATAAGAACAAGCTTTGCCCCAATTGCAGAGAACCCATCTCCAAATACAAACTTTTTAGATTAAGAAATCAAAAAACGACAAGTCACGAGATAAGATTCCATACGCAACAAAAAGACTACGATACCACACATAACTTTCAAATTTACTTGTATGATCCAAATAGGTCGAGTTCGAAAATCCAAGCGCTTATAAGACATTTGAAACTGTTGCAGGAACAGTCACCGAATCTGAAGGTGATTGTGTTTTCACAGTTTTCATCGTATTTGGATATCATGGAAACCGAGTTAAAGCTCACATCAGATGAGTTTCATGTATACAAATTTGATGGGCGATTGAATATGAATGATCGGTCGAAGCTTCTTGCTGCATTTAATGCACCGGTTACGAGTGGCAAAATTTCGATACTTTTGTTGAGTCTCAAAGCCGGAGGAGTCGGATTGAATCTCACCACCGCTTCTAGAGCATTTATGATGGACCCGTGGTGGAGTCCTAGCATTGAAGATCAAGCTATTGATAGAATCCATCGTATTGGACAAAATGATACTGTTAAAGTGGTGAGGTTTATTATGGAGAATAGTATAGAGACAAAAATGTTGAAAATTCAGGAAAGGAAAAAACAAATTGGCGAAGCAGTCGGAGTTGAAGAAGAGGAACGGAGAAAGAGACGTATTGAAGAGATTCAAATATTGTTTGAAGAGTAAGATTCAAGACAGGTAACAAAAGATTGGTTTTTATTTTTATGTAATCATTTTGGCTTTGCAAATCAGAATCCAAAAAAAGAAAAAAAAAAAAATTAATAGCAAAAAACAAAACCAAGAACTAAAAAATGGAAAGTTGGAGGGGGGAGGAACAACAAAAAAAAAATCAAAAATCGAAAATCAAAAAGAAAAGTGTATTAAAATTTAGGGACTAAATAAAGGAAAGTCAGTTATTCTTTCAACAAGTTACTTTTTTGTTCGCCTTACTTTCTTTCTTTGTTCATTTCCTTTCTGTAATATCCTCTCTTGGTCTCTCTCTCTTTTTTTTGTTCTTTCTTTTATCTTTGGTAAATTTAATATCTGGAAATGGGCTCTGTCTCTTTGCGCAACCATTTATAAGTAATTCCATTCTTTTCAAGACTATCACTTAATTCAGCCCAGATCCTTGCATGGTATCTGTTGATCCAACCCAACTCTTCATCAGTCAATAAACAAACATCAATCAATTTTCTACAGAATGGCACCTTGGTCACCGTTTCAAATTCCAAAAACTTTTTGCCATTAAATGAGTAATCAGAAGGCTTCACAAACATAACATTCTCAATTCTTATTCCGTAATGCCCTTCCTTATAATATCCTGGTTCATTCGAGATCAAATTGCCGGCTCTTAACTGATTTTTTGCTGCATTTGGACGAGGACCAACACCAATTGGTCCTTCGTGCACGTTCAAGTACGCACCAACACCATGCGATGTGCCGTGTCCATAGTCCAAGCCATACTTCCAGAGGAACTGTCTGGCGATGGAATCAATCAAATTTCCAGTGGTACCTTCGGGAAATTTCAATGTCGATAAAGCAATATTACCCTTGAGAACCAACGTATAGTTTCTTATTTGCTCCAGCGATGGCTTTGTGAAATGGACGGTCCTTGTAGTATCGGTTGTTCCCTCAAGAAACTGGGAGCCAGAGTCATTCAAATAAATCTTATTTGGGTTAATCATGGCTGCCGAGCCTTTGGTTGGTTTATAGTGAATAACAGCTCCGTTGGCTCCGCTTGCGCTTATTGTATCAAAGGAAAGTCCAACAAAATTATCCTCTTGTTGTCTAAATTCAGTAAGTTTTTCATCAGCAGCTATTTCATCTATAATGTCTTGTTTGTCAATTAGAGTATCTTCAAGCCATGCAAAGAATTTGATCAATGCTCTTCCGTCTTTCAAATGTGCGATCCGGGCACCTTGGAGCTCAGTCTCATTCTTCTGGGACTTCAAAAGCTCAATCTCAGATAAACCTTCCGTAAACGAACATTTGGTATTGCGAACAACTTCCCAGTTGGCATTTTTGGGGAGATAAATCTTGTTATTGTTGACTGAAAATTGTTTGGATATGGTGTTTAACGCAGAGTAGAAATTTTGATACGGCTCAATAGTGACTCCGATACTGGTCAAGTCATCAGCAATTGTAGAGGAAAGTCTATCTTGACCAATAAATAATTTCAATTCATCTGCAGTGATAATGACAAAGGAATAGAATACGGGATTGTATGGTATGTCCAGTCCACGCAAGTTCAATAGCCAAGCAATTTCGTCCAAAGAAGTAACAACATAACCCTTGATATTGTCCTTGATCACATTTGCTCTTACTTCTTTAATCTTATCTTGAGTTGATTTACCGGTAAAGGAAACGTCAAGTTGTTTAATCTCGCCTTCTGTTGATGCTGGTAATGTTTCAAACTCTTCCCAGATATTATTGACCAAATTTTGCTCAATGGCTACAAATTCAATTTGTGCTTTTGGAGTTTTGATTTTTTCATCTTTAATCAATTTATTAAACTTTTGGACTTGGTCGTATGTGATTAATCTTGGATCGATACCAATTTTGGCAATTTCGCCGCTATCCAAACTTATTTGGGATGCTTGTTTCACGGTCCATTCTTCCCACGTGGGTTCATCCTTTGCGCCTTGTTTCAATAGTATCCAGTTAAAATCCAATTCATCGATTGCTTGTGTAAAGTATCTTCCGTCGGTTGATAATGCAGCAGTTCCATTCTCTTCGTCGCCAATGCTGTTCAAGTCTCTAGTCACAATAGCTACACCGGCACTTCCGCTAAAACCGGAGATGAAGCTTCTCTTTTGGTCGTAAGCAGAGGTATATTCTGATTGATGTTGGTCTTCACTTGGAACAATGTAAACGGCTAGTCCGCCATCGGTTTTCTTCATTTCCAATCTCAATTTGTTGAGTCTTTGCGTGGTATTGACTTCTTTTGCTTCTGGTAAACATAACGATTGAGGGTTCAAGGTAAAGACTGAACCTTTTCTTGATTCTGAGTTGGGGTCTTTCAAACCAGAATTGATTCTGTTCAAATTGATTCTCTTGGCAAATAAGGAGGATTTTCTATTTGTTCTTGAAAGCAATCCTGGTGAGCAAGTGCAATTAGCACATTGTGCCCTGGCAACTCTAGACATGTTTGCGGTGGACTATTTAAAAAGTAAATAAATAGTAATGGAAAGGGTGGGATGTGATAGGGCCAACTAGAACTATAACCAAAAACTAAAACTAAAGGTAAAACTAAAGGTAAAACTAAAGGTGAAAGTAAAAGTTAAACTAGAAAGGGATTAAACCGATTAAAATGTGGTATGGTGTACTCTAGGGGAGTGCAGTGGGAAAAAGTGTGGATGATGTAGGGGAAAAGACAATAACGTTGCGTATGTCAGATAGAAACTCGACGTAGTTTATGGATATGATCAGTTTGATGAATCCGTTTGATAAAAAAGAGACAAAAATCGAAAAAAAAACAATAAACACTTGAACACAGTTTACTGTTTTTGCCTTTACCTTTGATATTTGTTTCTCAAGAGTGTTTATTTGAACCAAAGCCCCAAAAAAAAAATAATAATAAATAATAAACGAAACAGAAAAAACAAATTAGTTAGTGATAATAGGAAAGAGAGGGAGAAAGTATGTGTGAGGGACGAAAAAAATAAAATAAAAAAAATAAAAAATAAAAAAAGAGGTGATTAAAGTGCATGGCCTGATGAGATAATAAAATGTTTTACTCTTCTATATGGTATACATGAGATAGCAAATGAGTATAAACAGGATATTCACACTTTGCACTGGCCTTTAGCTCTTCTTGCCTTTCCAATAACCTTCATTCTATAGCTACTCTTGTGTTTTGTTACTTTATTTTTTTATTTTTAACTTTTTTTATAATAAGCAAAGTATTAAAGAAATAGTGAAGACAAAGACAAACAAAAAGAAGAATATTATCATTACAGTATGGTAAAAATAAAAATAAAACAAGCCTTGTAATTACCTTTACTCATTTTAGTTTCTCTTTCCTTTTTTTTGTCTGCTATTTGAAATTGTAGTAGCAGTAGTTGTTGTTGTTGTTGCTGTTGCTGTGATTGTTGGTCCTGTCGTTTGCTGTACGATACAGCTTAAACTACTTGACTGTAGAATTAAATCAGATCCTTTAGATAAAAATTAAAATATGCAATACTATTGTGAATTGCAAATATATAAAAAAAATAAAAAGAATAAAAAGAGATATTAGCGAGTATACAAAGCGCTACCATTCAGCCATCCGTAGCAAAGGCACAAAATGTGCTGGTAAAAGTAGCCAAGTTGAGTAACGCAAACAGACAACCACACAGTATACAACGGCGCACAGTGCCATACTAATTCATTCTCCTTTTCCAGCACTTCAGTTTCATTGGCAACACAAATCAATAAGTTATTATTTGTTGCAAAATGCACTACCTTCTCATACCATATACATATGTATATATATATATATACAGTTGCTCATGGTGTTACGAATATTACCAAATTGGGAAGTCAACCATCTTAAGCCGCACCAGTAGCAAATTGCACTAGCCCCCAAAAATATGAGAGTATCTCAAGGAAGCGCATCCCTTTGCAAAACTCTCCAATGTCAAAATGGATCATTTGATGATTAAAGTAAAAGCTAAGAAAGAAAAGAAACTGGAAAAGAGAAAGAAAAAGAAAAAGAAAAACGGGTTTCTTTAATAGAGAACTAGGAAAGCATTAGAGAAGAACAAAGTGATTAGCAACTACTCCAAACATATATTACTCAAAATTTGGTTCTTCGCCCCTACTCCCCGCTCCTCCCTTCCTTTGCCACATGTCACACCCAATTGATATTCAAAATGTCATTAAAGTACGTTTTATATTTATATGTGTGTAAACACACCTTGAGTATATGAATCGAATGAAAACCAAAAACCAAAAAAAATAAAATAAAATAAAATAAAATAACAGTCATTTTGATTATTAATTCCCTTGTTCCTCCGCAACTATTACTAACACGAATTGCTCAAGGATATAGAAGTTCTATATACATCCAAAGATGCTGATCAGATCCACGTTATACAAGATAGACTACAACGGTTTCAGAAAAGTGAAAATGGATACGAACTAGGTATTGAATTGTTGAAGCATGATGCTCCTACAGTCAAATACTTTGGTGCATTGACCATAACTGTATTCATCAACACTTTTGGGTTGGTTCCCGACTATTTGCAACCATTTGTGCAAATTCTGCAAATTATCCAGAAATTGGCCCAAAACAACTTTTCTGGAAACTTGTTTGTTATCAAGAAATTGTTGAGCTGCTTGTCATTGATTTATATACAAAACTACGAAAACCTCGACCCAATTCAAACTTTTATTAGTGTAGTAGGCAACGGAGGTCAAAATAGCAACCACGAGCAGGCCAATACCATAAGGGACTACCTTTCCAGTCTAAACAATTTTGAAGAGATAAAGTTGTTTTTAACTCACTTGGAGATTTTGGCTGAGGATTTTATAAAGTACACCGACAATTCAAGCAAAATACACAATGCCATTTATGACACGATATACATTCACCTACAGAGCACTTTTTTATACCTCTTGGATCAATATGAAGTACTTGCGTTGGAAATTAGTTTACTACTGTTGGATTGTCTCAACTCATGGATTCCTTACATACTGTTGGCAGAAACACAATCTGATGTGCGATATACAGACAAAGTTGATCCACTAATTCGTTATTTATTAACACCACTAAATCATCCAATTTCATTTGAGTCCGAAACAATGGAGATGTACAACAAGTCCATCTCGGCATTGACGGAATTTGCAGAACATTTGCCAAGACTATTGAACCCACATAGAGATGCTATATTTAATACGTTGTTAACAGAAAATAGTTTTGGGTTGCTGCTTATTTCCCATGCTTTCACTGAAAAGGAGTTTTTAGAAGAATACCTGATGGAAATTGACAATCTTATCAACTTGATTGTGGCATTTTTGAACCTAAACTTGGTACAAATCACGCGAAATTTGTTAAACGAAGAAATATCAAAAGTATTGCAAACTGCGATTTCTTTGACTAATGCGCCTGGTAGGGCTACGATTGATGAAAATATTAGTTCACAATTTCTTAATTTCTGGGACGATTTTGCAAATACTCTTGTTGACGATGCAGATGCAATAAAAGAGATTTACTCTGACCCAGCAAGTTACAATACATATACCAAACAAGCTAACCAAGTGCTCATGGAAGTAGCAGTGGTGTATTTCAAAAAGATTCAACATCAACATCAACAACAACAACAACAGGGACCCAACTTTACGTCTCAAGAATTTTCAAGGTTCCGTACTTTGGTTGCAGACCTGTTTATTGTGTTTTACACAACATTGGGCATTCCTCTTCTATCTACATTAAGTGATGTAGTTGGATCACAACCAGTAGAAACTGAAGCTGCAATTTTCCTTATATACAAAATTATAAGCGATATACAGTTCTACGATGATGAACTTGGTAACGGTTTTGATAATGACCTTGCTGAAGGCAATGCTGGCACAGTAGAAGCGGGGACGGAAACCAAAGAAGGTGAAGGCAGTAACAGACCACGCGATTTATGTCGAATTATCAAAAACATTTTTGACAAAAATCTAATTCTTATGGTGGAAGATAACTCACTACTGGATCAATCTTTAGCAACCAGTGTTCTCAACTTGATGTCTGTTTTACCTTTTTTCTACAAATCTCATATCGGCAATCCATACTTGGGCCCTAGCTTTGATTTCCTTTTCAAGTTGATAAATAACAAAGCAAATCCCAAGATGTCTCTCGTTGCTTCACGAACAGTATTGAGGATATGTAAAGATACAGAAGAACAATTGATTCCATTTTTACCGCAACTCGAATTGGTGTTGGTTGAAATGTTGCGCAATCCTTTGATAGACAACATCATCAGAGAACGCATTACATTCTCATATGTTTCCATAGTGAGGTCCTTAAAGAACCCTCAAGAGTTGAGCTCCAAGATTGCTGCTATATTGCATGAAATTATACAGCAAAAGCCAAACTTGAACGAGGAAAGTATGGAGGATTATTCAACAAGTTTGGTAGCATGTCTTAGTGAGATTGGAAAAGGCTCGAGCTACCCAGACGAAGTCGAAGACTATTTAAATGCACAACAATTGCTTGAAACGAATAATTATTGGAAACAGGATGCAATGGGTATACGTCCAGCAATTTTGGAAACAATCAAACTCTTTTCATTGGATATTCCCTTTTTGGCGAAAAATACAATAGTCACTGAAAAGTGTTGCAATATTTTAAAAGCCGGTTTCCACGAGTCTCTTCCTGGTCCATTCAGCTTTACAGTCGATCAAATCTTGCAATATATTGTCGCAAAAGCCCAGTCTTTTTTGTCCTCGGTGGATTCTTCTAGTTGCTCTATGCTTTACTACCTTCATCAGTTACTAATTAGTGTGATAATCACACATTTCAAGAGCCTTACACAGGACCAAATGGAAATCACAATCACCAATATATTTACAAATGTCTCTGAGATGATATTAACAGACGTGGATTTAGTCAAGTCCTCTCTTGACATTTTTATAACTATTTTGGACTACAAGCCAAGTTTATTGATATACACTGGGCTATTTTCGAATTATATTATACCATTCGCTATTACTGCATTTGGAAAACACGAAGTACCTGTGTTGAAGTCGACAACCAAGTTTTGGAATCAATTGGTTACCATGAAGAAAGGAAAACAAGCTGATCAAGAATTTGTACGTCACTTGCTAATACAAACCAGTCTTGGTAATGATAATGGCCAAATATCAATCGGGTATAATTTCATTGATAGCCTACACCAATCTTTCATACTTAGTCCCAGGTCGTGTTTAGAACATTATTATCAGCTATACCGTATTTTGATTGTTAAATATCCAATGGAGTTTAAAAACTGGTTAACCCAAGTATTGGCGAATTTGCAAGTTGGCAAAGTGAAAATGGACCCTAGTGAAGTCAAGGAATTTGTAAGCAAATTAATGATTACGCGTGGTCAAAGAATGGCCAATGAAGTGCTCAAAGGGTACTGGCTCAAGGTAAACAAACTAGTTGATTATCAATAGAGTGAAATGCATATCAATACAATTATAGATACTATATTTAATTGAGTTACTGATGTACAAAACAAAAATTCGAAATCGATTTAAAACTAGAGAAACACAAGCGGTAATGATACTGAGAGAAATTCTTTTATACATAGTTGCTACATGGTATCCAACAGAAAAGAGTCAAGTGCCATATTCAAAAGGTTACTTACACACACAGAGACAACACAACACAACACAACACAACACAACACAACACAACATACAAGATTAAAAAAAGAAAAAAAAAGAAAAAAAAAACAACATGTAACAAACTTCTTTCATCAACCTCTTAGTAAAAGACAAACATACTAAACGAATTGAACATACGCCTATACATATACATACACGTACAAACATGTTGCGGCTTGCTCCATGCTTTTCACGACCGTATCTTTCCATCTCACCATCAGCCCAAAACAGAGTCAATCTCTTTGCACAAATAGTCACATTCTGCAGTGTAGTCAATATCTGTTAATCCCATGCACTGGTATCTAATCTTTAATTGATCATTAAATGTATCCTGCTTGGCCCTGATTCTAAAGTTGAACTCTCTAAAGTAATTTCTATGGATCACTTCTGCTGCAGCGTTTTGGTTCTCCTGGCTCAACTCCACTAACTCATTTGCTTCCATTCCCAACAATTTCTTGGCTTGTTCATCAAACAAAGTCACCCAGATTTGTCCCGAAGCATCCATAATTCCACAATTAAGAATATACCTCCATGTGGGTCTATCAAATTCCATGTTACAACGCTCGCATCTCCATTTATCGTCGTATTGCACTAATTTTTTATTACATGGATTTTGTCTTGCTCCCGCGCCCGACAAAGACGCGTCTCCAGATTGCGATAAGATGTTTGGGCATGCTGGGTATGCAAAGTTTTCTGGTTTAGCATAGGATAAACTAGCCTTTGTACTAAAATATTCAAGTTTTTCACCACCATTTTGACCACCAATGTTTTCATCTTCAACTTGCGAAATCATTTTTCTTTGGGCAAATCTTTCCATAACCGAAAGGTTGTTACTTCCAGCGCCAGACTCTGTCTTGAGTGATTTGTAGTTTTCCTTAACTCCAATATTATCGTACCATCCTTTCAAATGGTACGATTCTGGAATGCCCGGATTTGCAATAAGCGATCCGGATTGTGTAAGACTCAATGTTCTTCCGTTAAAGTCGGAGACTTTACAACCTTTAAATGCAATCACTGAACCTTCCTCTACGGCAAAGTCTGCTGCTGTTTGGTTCCAAAGACCAATATCTACAGCAAATCCCGATTCATCAACAATAGTGATATCCCTTCTATCAAAAGCTTTACCAGTCGACTTGGCAGTAATCTGAAAAGGTGGATTAACCACTTTTAAAGCACCAATAACATCCACGATAGCGTTTGCATCCAAGTTTTGAATCTGGTCAAGCTTGACAAAATTGAAATTGAGTTTAGGAACGTTTGATTCATCAAAACACTCGGTGATTTCTGAGTCCTTTTCCAATTGCAATTCATATGGATGCGTCAAATTGTTAAACTTTTTCCTCGCAGCAGCAACTTTTGCCTTTGAGATGTAGTAAACTTTTCCCTCCTCAAGAATATTATAGGCTTTTTCTGCAGTTTCGTTGAATGCGGAAGCTTTGATTTCGTCCGACTCGTCGAGAAAATTAACACTAAACACTTTACCTTCGCCCTTTGCATTGGACCAAGTTCTCAATTCACCTTTGTACGATACACGCGCTCTAATAGTCCAGTTGTTTTGGTATGGAGACAATGTTTCAATGGGTGAGATTCTTGGTCCGTTCTTGTCTCCAGCGCCCAAACCAACACCTCTTGGTTTGGGGTATTGTGGATTTTGTGCCACTGCCTGTTGTTGTTGTTGCTGTTGTTGTTGTTGTTGTTGTTGACCAGGGTATGTGGATTGTGCCACTGGTGGCGTGGCACCAGCTCCTCCTGGAGCTGGACTCTCATTTCTATCAAGCGAATCGCCTCTCTTTGCTGTGATGGCAGCAGAAGCCTCGTCAGGGTGTTCGGCAAAATAGTCATCCACAGATATTGGCTTTTCAACCAATTTCTCTCCAGCATTGTTTAGCAATTCGAAATCCTCAATGAAAAAAAAGTGTTTGGTTGATGTCAAGGTACTAAATCTATTAACTTGGATGGTGGCGTACCTCGAAACGTTGTTATTTTCCAAATACGCTGTACAATTCTCATTGATCAAACCATGGGTCGAATATACACCATCACTCAAAAGAATACGGTACTTTCTTTGGTTGTTCACGGTGTCAACAGCCTTCATGTTTGTGATTTGAAACACGAGGGGACATTTAACTTTATCATGAGTATCTTTGTGGAATGCCTTTTTCAAAGCACCCTTCGATAACGGAAACGAAGTCATCTTTTAGTGTAAATAGACAAATATAGATGGGTTTGGTTACTATATAGTTAGTGATTGTAATTGTGACAATGACTGATGTTTGGGATTTTCTTCTTCTTTATCCTTTTCGTATTCTTTTACAATCGCCTTCCTTGAATCTTTTCCTGACGCGTTTGCTTTCCTCTTTATTTGGCGTCTTTTTTTTTTTTCTTTGTACTTTTTTATTTTAACATTCTTTTGCCTACGTGCGTGCCTACGTGCGTGTTTGTTCGTGTTTATTTGTGTTTATTTGTTCTTTTCCTCTTCTATATTTATTTGTCGTGTACATGGACTCAACTTTATGAGAAGGGATCAATGGGAGTAGGACAGACATACAACTAAACAGAGCTGGTCTCATACGAACTTCGATTGTGGATTGCAAAGTACTTTGAATGCACAAGGTCGATACTTGAAAGATCAACTTTTTTGATTTTTCCTTATTTGATTTTGATTCTTTTTGTCTACAAAGACTCCATCGAGTGTTTTGGTAATGTAAAAAATTCTAAAAAAATAAAAAAAAATCTGTTGTATCTCTACGACACAATATATGAAGTAATATAAAAGCACAATCTAAATATCTTTGATTTTAATGGTTAACATCTTTTCTTTTCATGCCACTTTAGCCATCTTAAGCAACTTTGACACTTTGTTCGCTGTTCTTTGTCTGTCCAACCAAGTTGAACTCTTCTTTACTAAAACAAGTAAGAATATATATATATATATATATTTAAAGAAACAATTCTTTTTTTTGGCTTTTGAAACATTTTCTAAAGTTTTGGTTGCAAGTCGACTGCATTGAATAATTCATCCTTGTAGTTGACTTTTACAGCGCCACTCTTTAACAATGCCTTGGTCAAATCGTCAATCAAGTCATCAACATTCTCTATACCAATGCATAATCTAATCAAATCTTCAGGAAATTCTCTTTCCTCTCTTGTTTTTGCATCTATTGAAGCATGCGACATTCTACAAGGCATTGAGATTAACGAGTTCACACATCCAAAAGAAACGGCAATACCAAAAATGTCTGTGTTTTCCACAATCTTTTCACTCAATTTGATAGAGCCTGTTTCGAAAGATAATACTGCCCCAAACCCTGAACACATGGATGCATGCAACTCATACTGTGGATGTGATTTTAGTCCAGGGTACCTTACTTTAAACCCTATATTCTCCAAAAACTTGGCAATCTTGATACAATTATCTTGCTGTCTTTCAATACGCACAGCAAGAGTTTTTAAACCTCTGGACAATAACCAACAATCAAAGGGTGATAATCCGCAACCAGTAGAGTTGATCACGTAATATAATTGTTCCGAAAGCGGGGTTGAACGAGTGGCAATGACACCAGCCATGATATCATGATGACCATTGAGATATTTTGTTGCTGATTCGTATTGGATATCTACTCCCAAATCAAGAGGAGTCATGAATATTGGCGACATCATGGTATTATCAAACACAACAATTAAATCTGGATTAACCAGATGACCATAATCTGCTATACTCTTGACATCAACGACTTTGATTAATGGGTTTGTGGGAGATTCCAAAAATATCATTCTTGTCTTTTCGGTGATTTTCAGCTTTATCAACTCTGTGTTTGTAGTATCATAGTGGTGGGCTATCAAATCGCCCTTTTTGTTTAAATATGTAAGTAATCTATGTGTACCGCCATACAAGTCGTCGCCGGCAATGACTTCATCACCTGGTTTCAACAACCTAGTAATAACATCAAGACATCCCATTCCAGAGGACACGGCAAATGCATGCTTTGCTTTCATAATTTTGGCCAAATGTGTTTGCAAATGTGTCCTTGTTGGGTTACCGGAACGAGTATAGTCATATGCACCCATATTTGAAAGCGAGGGTTGCTTAAAAGTAGCGGATTGGTATAATGGAGGAACTGAAGCATTGTATTGGTCTCCCGATTTCGAAAGCACTAGTTCCGTCTCTAGACTATAAGTCTTTTCCTTCTTTGGTGGTGTCATGTGGTTGATGAATATATTTGTCTATTATTTTATGATTAATCAAAAAGAAAATTTAAAGAAAATCGTTGCTTGATGTTGACTTGATGTATAAAATGTGTGTTTTACTTAATACTAGCAACGCAGTTGCAAATGATGATATTGATACTATGGAAAATTATAAAAACAGTAAAAAAATGTCAAATAATTGAAATATTGAAAAAAGTAGTAGTAAAAAAAAGAAAAACCAAAACTTATTGCTCTTTAATTCTTTTGAGGGGGAAGGAGAGAGTGAGAGAGCGAGAGAGCGAGAGAGAGAAAGAGAGAAGTGGAAGTAGAAGGGGAAGGGGAAGAACTGAATGTGAGGGGGGTTTTTTTTTATCTGTTGAATTTCGCCTTGAAAACTTTCGGTGACTCTTTTTGACGAGAGAATAACCTCAACCATGTATGAGCCACCTCAAAAATATTCTAGCATTTAGATGTTCTTGAAGCAAATTTTCAATTAAAGGGTAAAGAGAAAAAGGTTTCAATCTTTATTAGATATTCCCCTGTTTCTACGTGAATCAAGACTTTGAAATTTATTTTTGTTTTGATTTTTTGAAGCTTTGTTTCATGCCCAACAGTCTTCTTACGTATTACCACATTTTGTACATCGTTATTCTGTTATAAACACATCTTGTGTAGACTTGCACAATGATGTTGGGACAGCGCAAAAGAGATGATAATTCTAAAAAAAAAAAAGAAGACATTGGTACAAGCTTATAAAAATACATTTCCTACATCAACTTATCATACAAAAGCTTCATAGTATCAAAAAAAGCAAAGCATTTTACCAACCATCTCGATAATGGCGTTTAGCCTATATTTTTTATTTGTAAAATTTCCAAACAGTGTGGCTCATTCTTTTTTTTGGCCTTCTAAAATAATTATCTCGTTATTTACTTTGACTCATTTGACTCCGTTTCCGGCTCTTTTTTTTTTCTTTTTATTTTTCAACTTTTCTGTTCTGTTCTGTTCTTTTTTTTTTTTTTGAAATGAAATTGGACATTTCACGTGAATCGTTATCATCAAGAATTCTTCACATGACCATATCACAAGATTTGTATCACGTGATACATAATGACCCAGGCCACGTGATTAATGTACTTACTTGGTAGTAGAATGATGGATATATGGAGTACTCTGAATACTTTAGGTACTTTCAAGCCTCAATTTGTTATTGTTTGTTTTTGTTTTGTTTTGTTTTGTCTTGTTTTGTTTCTCAATCAGATCATAATCATTTGAGTAATAACAGCATTACATTAATAGACAGAACGAGAGACAGGAGAATTGTAAGTGTGTCTAGGCGTTTGTATATTCATGTGTGTTTGTTTATGCAATATTAATAGTATTTCCTCAAGAGCTTCAAGAGTAGAAATGTATATATAATCTCAAAATCTAAAACTTTTACTCCATCTTTTTCATTTTTCTAGCTGTTTTTTTTTTTAATTATTATTCTTTAAATTTTTTTTATTTTTTATTCAAATTTTTGCTTCATTAAAGTTTGTCTATAAATACCTTCCATGTTTCTATATGAGAAAGTAGAATTTTCCACAACTACAAGTCAGCTCTGGTGAACTTTCTCATATCATTGGGTTCCTTGCTCAATAGTACCTTTTGACCACTAAATGGTTCGCAAGACTCCCTCTTGTTCAATACTGGTCCAACACCGATTTCACTCAATTCGAAATTGTCCCCACCTTCTTTCAATTTCTTCAACAAATCAACTGTTGCCTCAGGTGTCAAATCTTCATGGTAATCATCATTTACGGCAAGCATTGGTGCATTGACACATGCACCTAAACATTCAACTTCTTGTAATGTAAAGAGTTTGTCTGGTGTAGTTTGGCCTGGCTTTATTTTCAAGTAGCCCTTGATCGCATCCATGATACCATCACTTCCACATAATTGACATGGTGTGGTGGTACACACCTGGATATTGTATTTACCCATTGGATGTCTATTGTACATTGTGTAAAAAGTGGCAACTTCGTAGACTCTCATTGGTGGCATATCCAACAATTTGGCAACGTAGTTCATTACTGAAATTGAAGTGAATCCCAATTGACGTTGACCCAAGTCCAAAAGAGGCATGCATGCTCCTTTTTTGTATTGAGGAGGGTACTTGGCGATGATTTCTTCAGCTCTCTTTTTGTTTTCGGAATTAAACTCAAATGGTAAAGTTGTATTGTCTTCTTTTGTTTCTCTATGTACTGATATGATGGAAGAAGATCTTTTTGCAATGTGGGTAGTAGCTGTTGCTCTAACAGGAATGGAAGAAATTAGACGTGATAACATTGTGAATAACTAGTGGTATGTGACTATTCGGTAACTTGCAAATACAATGCTGGGTGATTAACTATATATAAAAGTGATGATGATTTATTTAGAATAACAACAATAATGAAGGACGAAAAAAAGAATATATTCTTGTTACTGAAGGAAGCAAAGTCTCTAAAGTTTTTGGAAAAGTGGAAAAGTGAGTTGCTTATTTGACCTCAAGTAAGTGTAAATGTTTCTAAACGGTAGTTGAGTTCTACTTCAAGGGGAGAGGTATCAATTGTTAAAAAGTGTTTTTTTTTTATGTTGTTGTTGTTATTGTTAAATGATGGGTTTTTTTTTCGCTTTGGTCAAAGTAGTCTCTGTCTCTTGTCTTTTGAATTTTCTTTTTTTTTTTTTTATTCTCATAAACTCCTTAACTATGAAAGGCTGTTTTGCTTTGTATGTGTGTATGGGTGCGAAGTTATTATACCAGTTAGTAATTTTGTTTCGATATTTTTTGATTGGTTTAATTTTAAGTGAGGGTCACTTTTTGAATCTATGTGTCTATGTGTGTGTGTGGGGAGGGGGGGAAGGAAAGAAGGGCAGAGAATATTGTTTTACAACGCTACCAATTTGAAATGAGTAGGATAACTTTCGAAAAAGATGAGCTTATCTACTAATCTACATGTTTACTTGTTTACTTACATACTTGTTTACTTGTTGTCTTAAATTCTTAATGATGTTGTTTTGTATTTAGCTAATGTACTTATTCGTATAGATTGTTTTAAAAGCAAACCAAGGTATATTGATTCCATTTAATTTATAAGCAATGTGCAAAGTTTTGGAGAAGAAAAAAAAAAAAGAGCTATGTTATGAGAACTTTACTATTGGGTGCAACAACGACAAAGTAATGTTTACACCAAAAAAAAAGGAGATGTAAAAATTTTATAATAGTTTTTATTTCTACGTGAACACCTAATACCTTTCCATACTGCAATAGGAGGAAAAAATCTAGCCCTTTTTTCCTTTTTTCTTCTTGATTTTTAAAAAGTATGGAGGCAGGAGAAGGAGGAAGGAAAGTGAGAGGGGAGTTGGTGAGAAAAAAGTCTACTAAGCAACATTATTTCGCATGATTAAAATATAGGAAATAAATTGATCTGTAAATGAATTAATGAATGACAGACTGATATGTATGCTACCAAATGTCTGTTAGTCGTTGCCCTTTTTTTGGTGGCTTTCTGTTGCCAAACGTGAATCAAATTTTTCTCCCTTCTTTTTTTAGATGCCGCATTTTGCTTTTGCTTTTGCTTTTGCTTTTGCTTTTGCTTTTGCTTTTGCAGCCGATAGTCATTCAAATCCTCCAATGCTTTAACTAGAAGATCCCTGTCCCTAAAGAAATACCATTATCAGTAAAAAAACGTCTCATTAAGCTTTATACAGACTAAATAAAAAGAGAGTGAAAAAATAAAAATGTATAGGCTCTAAAACCTTCCAGAAACACCTGTTTGACTCCGCATTTACTTGTACTTTTTTTTCTTTCTTTGGACTAGCTTTGATTTTTACACCTTATCGCTTGAAATTGTAAGCTTTACTGCATAAGTACCCGACTGTCACTACTGCCACCACTGCTGCTGCTGCTGCTGCTGCTGCTGCATAAACTATATTATACTCAAGAGATGAATGGAAGTTGGACATTACCTTGTCATCCAAGTAAAACTCAGCGATAACGTGAATTCATGCATGATAATGTTTTAAGGGGTTGCTTTAGACTTGAGGAGAAATCCACAAAATAATTATGAGAAAAAAAATACTCAATATTTCATCCCTTAATCTTTCTCTCTCTCTGTACTTGGGCCACCTCCCTGCCCCCTTCTTTCCTTCGGTTCTTCAATATCAATTGCAAATTCAGTCTTGCTTTTTTTAAATTGTTTTTTTTTTTAACTTTGATTCTTCTACAATATTTAAATAGCCTTCATGCCAGGTTTAGAAGAATATTGCAAAGTACATTATACTGTTGTTCCTTTTCCTTTGTTTTTTTTTTCTTTCTGATTTTTGTTCTCATTAATACATATATTATCTTTTTGGACTTTGATTAGTTGTTTTTGTTGCTTTGAATTGACTATTCAATAAGTTTTCAAAGTTTTCATATATATATATTGCAAACTATTCTACTTAACATTACACATACAAGTATGCCAAGACGTTCATCAAAAGAATCAGACTCGAAAGCGGGTATTTTCAATGTTGGTGATTCATTCACCACAGATGATTCGGCTGCAGCAGATGAAGGATCGTGGGAGCAGCAAATGGACAAGGGAAATATGACACAGGATATAAAGTCTGGTGGCTACAGCAGAGACAATGCGGGTGGAACTGAAGATGACGACGTTTCTCGCGACTTTGACGATGATATGGGGCATGTTTCCCATCGTGAACCCAGGACGTATCAACATCATTCGAGTTTGTTTGACTCTTTGCCCCACTTGAGCTGGGGCAGAAAAGGTGGTAGCGATGCTACAACTAAACCGCTTGATGATCAAATTAGTGACAAGAAGAGCACCAATACCGGTGATGATGGCTCTGGAGGTGGTGTTAGTGGTGCAGCTGGTGGAGGGAATGTTAGTGCTGGCGGCAGTACTGGAAGCGCTGGCGGTATAGCTGGTTTAGGTTTGCAAAGTAGAAGAGGAAGGGATGCGAGAAAGAGCAGTATTGTTGATGACGATGACGAAGACCATATTGATGACTTTGTCAATTTGTTGGGGTAGCGAATAAAGCAGGTTTAGTTGGAGCAGAAGAGAAAATAGGCGTTGCTGCAAATGTCCATGGCGCTAAGATTGAATCATTTTGGGGGATTTTTCTATGGTGATGAGGATAGGTGAAACAAAAATAATAATAAAAAAACACCAAAAAAACACCGCGAAAATACCGAAACAAAGTAAGGTTGAAGGTAGGATCTTAGTTTGAAAACAAGGATAATGCAGTAAAGATGTTTACGTGTCAGGGGCGAATGCAATGGCGGTTGAGGGCATACTCATTTTGGTTTGCATTTTTGTATTGACTTTTTGATTTTTTATAGTGTATATGTTTTTCAATGAGTTTTTAACAATGAAAACATCCTGTTCAACAATGCAATTGTATAATCTACTGAATATACTTTATTCACCTTTATCTTACGTTCAACGTTCTATCGTGTATTCTTTTGAATCCAATAAGCTTTGTTTTTTTTCACACATCTTTAGTTGTCATCCTCTTCCAGAACAAGCAATACAAGGTAAAATAGTTTAAGCCAAAATCTTGCCAAAAAAAAAAAATAAAAATAAAATAAAAAACGAGAAAAGAGAAAAGAGAAAATTTGAAGTAATAAAAGAGACAAAAGAAGACAAAACAGCAAAAAAAATAGGCATATAAAAATATATTCGCAATATCAAGATTCCACAAAAGACAGAGGAAATTTACCGCCCCTCTAAGAAAAAAAAATATATATATATTATTTCAAACATCTAGGAAACTAAGACCAGCATATCCAACCATTGCGTAAGCTCTAAAACATATATACTTCGCTTTGCCGTTGCATATATATATACACAAATACACACACACATATATACACACAGACTCACTCACGCAAACATTTTGATGAATAACAATTCAGGAAGAAGGTCTTTCCATCCTTTTGAAACACCGCAATCTCCATCACGCTCAACGCGAGCGACAAACCTTCCACCTCATATTGGAAATGCTATAGGATCAACATCAACATCAACATCAACATCAACATCAACCAATTTGACCTCTTCCATTCCAGCTTCTCCGCTGCGAAGACGCAATAACAATACGGTATTCAGTGACCGATACATTCCCAATCGTACTGGAGTCGATCTACAAGCTGCTTTTAGTCTAAGCCATGAAGAGCGAACCTTACCTGAAGCACGAAGTTTTAGGAACTCATCCTTTGACAATGATAATGAGATTGAAATGCAGAGAGAAGAAGAGGCAAACGAAACATTTTCTACAATATTGAAAGCAGAATTGTTTGGCGACAACGTACCAATGGCCACAGCGAATCTACAAGCTAACGCCACCGGCGGTGGTTTTAACAACAATAACCGACCAAAGAGTACAGGTTCGAACCATGGAAGTTACCTATCTGGCGTGGGAACCCCTCCAAGGACTTCTGGAACTGGCTCAAGTAGTGGATCAGGATCAACTTCATATACTATAGGTAGTGGGCAGCAACATTTTCCAGGGACTAGCTCAGCGTCTTCCTACAATGCAGACGACGTGACTACAACTCCTCGGCGTAAAAACAAAACCAATCTATTCACATATCAATCGCCAAAAAAGACGAGACCAATATCAAGAGACCTTCAGCAGGAGTTGTATTCTTTATCACCAGTGCGACAAGAGTCACAAAAATTATTATTATCACCTCAAAGAAAACCAAGGGCTATCTCAAAAGTTCCGTATAGAGTCTTGGATGCACCGGAACTTTCGGATGATTTTTATTTGAACTTGGTTGATTGGGGCCAACAAGATGTGTTGGCGGTAGGATTGGGTGACAGCGTTTACTTGTGGGATGGAGCCACGCAATCTGTTGAAAGACTATGCAACCTTTCCAATAAGGATAAGGTCACCAGTCTAAATTGGATTGGTGTTGGCTCACATTTGGCGATTGGTACATCAAAAGGATTGGTTGAAATATGGGATGCAACAAAAATTAAATGCGTGAGGACAATGACTGGTCATTCCTTACGTGTCAGCTCCTTGGCTTGGAACGAGCATATCTTATCTAGCGGGTCTAGAGACAGAACCATATTAAATCGAGATGTTCGAATCGAGGACCATTATGTCAATAAATTCGAAAGCCACAAGCAGGAAATCTGTGGGTTGAAATGGAATGTTGAGGAAAAGAAATTGGCGAGTGGTGGTAATGATAATAATTTATTTATATGGGACGGGCTAAACCCCAAACCTTTATATCAGTTAACTAGCCATACTGCAGCAGTAAAGGCAATTGCATGGTCGCCTCATCAAAGAGGCATCTTGGCATCTGGCGGGGGTACAGCAGACAAAACAATCAAGACGTGGAATACGTTAACAGGAAGCATGGTGCATGACATCAATACCGGGTCACAAGTTTGCAACTTGGTTTGGTCTAAAAATTCAAACGAGTTAGTATCAACGCATGGCTACTCGCGAAACCAAATCATTGTGTGGAAGTATCCTTCTATGCAGCAGATTGCCCAATTAACAGGTCATACCTATAGAGTATTATACTTGTCGCTATCCCCAGATGGAGAGACTATAGTCACCGGTGCTGGAGACGAGACATTACGTTTTTGGAATGTGTTTGAAAAAAATAAGCACAATGAACCGCCTGCTTCTGTTTTACTTGGTGCGTTCTCTCAGCTCCGTTAAAATGTACAAGTATATATGAATTGCAGTAGAGGTAAATAGCTGAAATCGCCAACTTTCATAAGATTCATTAACTTACACTAGCTATTTTTGAAAAGTAATCAATAGTAACAAAAGAAAAGAAGTATCTGATAAAAAAAAAAAACAAGCCAAGTCATAACCACAAAACGAAAATTCTTTCCCCTCAAAAAAAATAACCCAAAGAAAGCCCAAATGCTAAACCTCTCCCAAAATAAAAAACAAACAAAAAAAAAAAACAAAAGAAAAAATTTGAGAAGAGATGCAACTAGACAAGTTTGCTCAAATACTTTGGTTGAAGTAAATAGTTGATTGAGTCATGTGTTTTCTTTTTTTTATCCTTCCATTTGTTCAAAGCTTTCAAAGATACGTAGACCTTATCGTTTTCAGTGATTAATATACCCATATGTTCCATTGTAAATAAGACATCTTCTTTTCGAAGATGATTTGCTGCACCCAATTGGTCAAGGGTGACTTTCAAGAGGTCCGTATTTTTGCTAAACAGCTCAGTTCCTCCATTAGATACCGATCCATACTCAAGCAAGCTTTGCACCACACATGCGGACCAGTATTTGAGATATGCAGCTTTCCCATACGGCGATAGTGGCACCTCGGGCCCTGTTCTCCTATCAGAGTTTGAGGTCGGCGAGCTTTCGAGCATATACAGCAACTCGATCAACAGCTGACCAATACCCCTTCTTTGATACGGTGGAAACACGCAAATGCATGCAAGGTTATTCGAGTTATCATATGCAATCATCTCCTTGGAAAAGAATCCCATTGGTTTGTAGTTCTCCTTGGCGTCAGGTTTAGCATAGTATATATAAAAATTAAAATGGTCAACATTATAATAAACAGATTTGTCGTCAAGAAACAATTTTCCGAAAAGACATAGGTTTTGACAGAATAATGGGTCCTGGTACCCTCGTACTTCCCTTATCACGATTCCTTTTTCGTAATCATAGTATGCCAAGCTACCGACTTTTGGTTTTGGCACGTTGTTTGGACATATATGTTGGTGCGCCACGACAGCAGTGCCTGACTGTGAGTATTTAAAACAATATTCACATACGTAGAGGTTTTTAATCGAGCACTCTCTGTCGGTGATTTTCAGACGGCGTCGCGAGTTGGGCTCAAGAGAAACTTGATTGGCATATTCGTATCCCAATTGGTCATGTGACCCTTCATGAGGATAAAAGTATGCAGTGTTGCTGAACCATGGTTGAAATTTGTATTTCCCTAATGTGATTTTTCCAATGTTGATGAAATTGGACTGACCATAAAAAGGTGTCGATTTAGAATTTGTTTTAGATGTTGATGTGGCTCCGGAAGCAGAAGCGGAAGCAGAAGCAGAAGCAGAAGCAGAAGCAGAAGTAGCTGGTATCGAGGTTGGTTGATTGCTGTTTTTGTCTGGTATGTTTGGATTCAGAATTGGATCTGTAATTGTTGTATTTAGACTGCTTTGCAACATGCCATGCATCTAGCCAAAAAAAACAAAAATAAAAAACAAAATCGTAACTAAACAAAAGCAACGGCTTTTGAGAAATCAATGGTGTTTTTCACTATGCATTCTTTTGTATGAATTTCAATACAAACCTAACCACTTAAAAGAGAGACGCGAAGGTTTGCGTGAGAGACCATCTTGCAAAAAAAAAAAGGGAAGGAAAAAAAACATCTAGAACAGATATTAAGGAGAAGAGAGAGAGAGAGAGAGAGATCCATGAATGTCGAGAGCACAAAGACAGAATGCTAATGAATATATAATATATATACATATATATATACATACAATTCAATTAAATGCATCGACGCGTTTTATAAATCTAAAAGAGTATACATCTCGTAAGGATACATTGCCAGATTATAATCGACTTTAAAGAAGTAGCACACTAGCATTCAATCATCACGATGCCACCAAAAGGTTGGAAGAAAAACGCAGAGCAAAATGGTGGACATTTACCACACAAGGAGAGAGAACTCGTATCCATCGACGAAATTTTGTTTCCTCGAGCAACACTACAAAAATTAGCTAAATCCATTATACAAGATGACGATGCGCAGAACAATATGATCTTGGCAAAGGATTCATTATTGGCATTGCAAAGGTCGTCGACCGTGTTTGTTAGTTATTTGTTATTTTATGCCAAGCAGATTGCAAACGAGACAGGAAGGAAAACAGTTAACGCACAGGATATGATGGGTGCTTTGGAACGAGCAGAGTTTGGCGGGTTTGTTCCCGAGATCAAGGAGAAATTGGCAGCTTTTGAGACAAGTTCAAAAACCAAGCCCAAAGTGGCCAAGAAACCAGAAGAAACTGGTTCAAGGAATGCTTCGAACTCTAATGCAGCGACAACAGAGGAAGCGGAAAAAGTGATTACAAAGAAACCCAGGTTGCATGATGGAATCCGCATGGGTGATACAATTACAATTAAGGAATCTGATTCTGAAGGAGACGATGATCTGGAGGAAAAGGAAGATATAGAAGAAGTTGAAGTGGACAAAGTTGCTAATAAAGAAGATGATTTGGAGAAAGATGACCAAGATGGCGAGGAAGATGAGGGGAAGTTAGAAAATGATAAAGAAGAAGAAGAAGAAGAAGATGATGACGAAGAACAAGAGAATGATGATGATGATGATGACGAAGAAGAAGATCATGACGATGATGAAGAAGAAGAAGAGGAAGGAGAAGAGGCGGAAGTTTCAGTTAATCCCATTGCTGCGTCATCGAGAGATGAGTATGAGTTGGAAATTGCTGGCGAGGAGAATATGAATACGGTTGATGAGGACGATGACCTTGATGAGTCGGACAATCTGGGCGAAGAAGATTGAAAATACATTCAGTTGTTATTTATTATCTAGTTTATCATGGTCTATGGACTCATTGTCTAAGTACTTATGGCCTGCACAGTTCAAAGAATGGATAGCCGCATTCGCTTCCAGCTATCAAGTATAACAACAAAACACCACCGCCAGTGATGGATAGAATAAACTTGGTTTTGTGGAACCACATTTTTCGTTTAATCTGTTGCGCCTTCTTTTGGAATAGCAGCGATGAAGTGTTTAGTCTATCGGTTTGGTCGACAAGTGAATTAATCTTATCACCACGACTCAAGAGCTTATTGATATTTTCCAACATCAACTCTCGAACCTCATCCACTTCCTCGTTAGCTAAAAGTAGCTGGTTTGCACTTATCTGATCTCGTGGGTGGCCTTCAGCATCTGTGCCATTTTGATCTGTTGATCCATAGTTACTATAACTCTTGTTACTACTGTTAAGTTTATGTTGGTTGTTATTTCTGGCATTACTATTATTACTGGTATTATTATTCTTGCCGTTGTTGTAGACTTGCTGATTCAGGATATAGTTTGCCTCTTCGTATTTGATGATTTGATTCATAAAGATCTTAAATTCTCCAGGTTTTGTCTTTCTCTGACTTGGTGATTTGTCATTAGCTTCTGCTTCCTGCTGCTTCTTGAACTCGATATACTTGTCCATGATATTTTTGAGCACTAGCAAGACAAATGTTTTATTGATGTCAGAGTGTGCAACCACAACAATTGTGATTAAATCGCGACTCCCATCCACGGTAAGAAATTTCTTCATAAAGTATAACGAAAGTGGATGTGACGTGTTTGTTCCAGCAGGTATGGATCCAATCAATGTTTTTGATGAGTTTATGAGTCCCAACTCTTGCGAAACAACTTCTGAGCAATTAAGCTTACCTAGTAGATGTGAGGTTAGTTGATGGTTTTCATAGGTGAATAGCGTTGTTGAGTTGATTGTCAAGGTACAATAAATGAGATGTTTGTGAATATCGGTGGATGTCATTTTTTTGCTATAATTTTGTTCCTTTCTGTATATCTTTAGTTGACGATTATCTTCTTTCCACTTTTTGTTTCTTTTTTGTAATATTTGAAAACAAGTGTGATGAATGGGCTTGTATATGGTTTATAATACAAATATTTTATAAGTGAGACTGTGTGTGTGTGTGTGTGTGTGTGCGGGGGCAGAAGATTGATCGATTAATCTTAAAATTCACATATAAATTTCGCATCAGAAAAAATCGAACCCAGCATTCCTTTCCAAGCAAAAGAAGAATAAAAAAAGGAAGCAAGGTAAGAAGCAAAGAAGGAAGCAATCTACGTGGTGTGTGGAATGTGCGACGTGAGGCTTGAGGCGTGCGGCTCGACCATAAATACCGAAAGTAGTCAGCACAAACAAAATCGCTCGACCTTTTCAGTGAGGTCAAGATGTTGTTGGCAATTCTCTAGAGATATGGTGTATAAATATTCTAAATTACTTCAGAAAGGAGCCAAATTCATCAAGCTATATGCGAATAGTTCTTCTTCTTCTTCTTTTTTTCTTTTTTTTTTGTCTTTTTTGAATAATTGTTTTTAACAGAGTTTTCCTTTTTTTTTCGGTTTTAAAAAGAATGTCTAGGTATTCCATATGGTGAGTGGAATTCCATTTAATGGTAGAAACAAGTTGTATACTACAAGTTAATTTGCAACCAGCAATGTACATACGAGATGTGCTCAGTTTGAAAGGTTTTCTCTAAATCTAATAGTTTCTGATACTGTCATTGGGGTCAAGCACACAAGCAATTTGAAAAGTATTATTTCTCAACTTTAGAGCCTTATCCATTATTTAAAGCTATAGCACCTGTTGAAATTTCTTTTCTTGTCCCTGTTCCTGTTCCTGTTCCTTTTGTTTTGTTTGTTGTTTTGTATTTCAAAAGCACATATTCTTGTGACAATTACGGTATACCTGTATTTGATCAAAAAGCCTGTATTCGTGTAATACTTTATGTTCTCGAACGTGACTCGCATCCAAGTATGACGATATAGAACTACCTGTATATCTTGAATTTATTTTATTGTTTATTTTACTACTTTTTTTATTATTTTATTATTTATTTATTTTTTTCTGATTTTGGCATCAGAAACTCCTCATCGCGCTCAAAATGGGTTATACCTGGTGAAATAGTTTGGAGATGTGTTTTAGGCAAGATATGATATATAGAGAAAATCTTCAGCTGTGCACACTAGATTTCGATAAACCACCAATCGCAAACTACAAAACTGCAAACCGCACAAGCTGGACATGGGGAAATACAGAAAGAGGTTCAATGAAAAGGCCAGAACTGGAATGCTTGCAAAGCAGGCAGCTTTGAAAAGAGCAAGGAATAAGCAGTTTTACAACACAGGTGATGAGCACGACGAAACACCAACCACAGAAGTTGAACAATCCAATGGCGGAAATAGTATTAATAATGGTGTTCAGCCAAGTAATCTTTCAACGCAAGTTATTGACGACCCAAATGCTCAAATTTTGAAACCAGTGACAGAGGAAGAGAGACTTGCTAGAAAGCGGGCATTGGAGGAGAATCTTTTCACACAAAATGCAAAGGAGGCAAAGATCTCAAAGGCCAAAAAGAAGCGATTAGACAAGTACATCGAGCATCAGCTTAAAAGAGAGGAAAAGAAGATTTTATTGGAGAAATTGTCCGAAACTCGAATGGATACTAGCAAATTGTCTGCCTTGAAGGAACTCGGAAAGGGTAAACTTACCAAAAAAGAAGAAATGATTGAAGCATTGGAGTTGGAAAGACAAGGTAGAGGCGATGACCGAACACGAGATATATTATATGAAACAAGAGAAGTTAAGGAATACGGAGACAGTGATGAGGACAATAGAAACTATTTCAACAATGCTGATTCCCAAGAAGAAGAAGAAGAGGATGAGGAACAAGAAGGAGGGGCTCATATACTCCAGAATAAGAAACTGACGGCTTTTAAACAGGGCGATACAAACAAAGCTACTTCTTCATTTGTGGATAACAGACCTTCAAAGTTTGGTGGTTCAGGGTTTGGATTTGGGTTTAAGAATATTCCAGTGATCAAAATGGATGAAAATGTGCCAAAGAAGAAATATGGATGGAGGAAACGAATAGAGATGGCAGAGAAGAAAAAATCAATTGAAGATGAAGAAGACGATTTTGCCAGTTCTGATGATGATGATGATCATAGCGATTTGGAACATACAGATAGCAGTGGTGAAGAGCATACATTGGACTCTGAAACAGATGACAGCGACGCTAACGATAGCGAAGATGAAAGAGAAGAAGATGATGAGTTGATAATGAAAACAAACGGGAAAGAAACCGTAAACACTGATACAAACGGAAAAAATTTGCTCAAGGATGATTATGAAGGTAGATCTGAAGACATCTCCGAAGAAGAAGAGGAAGAAGAGGAAGAAGAAGATGAAGAAGATACCGGTAGCAGCAACTCGAGTTATGAAGATGAAGACGATGATGAAGAGGAGGAGGAGGAGGAGGAATTGGATGAAAATGACAAAGCAAACTCGAAATTGATGCAAAGCAAACCTCGTCACTCCAGTATAGCAAAATCATTCAAAGAATGGGCTGAACAACAAATCAAAGTTGCCGAAGGTCGTGATGATGTTCCCCTTAGAGTTGAAGTTTCTGATAAAGTAAAGGAAAAATACGCTAAACCAACAATCCATGAAGAGGACATCGATCATTCTTCTGATGAAGAAGGATACATACCGGTGAATAAAAACCTTAAAAGAGATGCATTTGTTGTTGATGTGCAACGACTGGATGAAATACAACAACAAAGAATAGGTTTGCCTGTGTTTGCAGAGGAGCACAGGATTATGGAAGCCGTGTATCATCACGATTGTATAATTTTGTGTGGTGAGACTGGTTCTGGTAAGACTACTCAAGTGCCACAGTTTTTATATGAGGCCGGGTTTGGAAACAAAGACAATAAACTATATTCAGGAATGATTGGAATCACTCAACCTAGAAGGGTTGCTGCTGTTTCCATGGCCAAGAGGGTAGGACAAGAGTTGGGCAACCATGAAAACCGTGTAGGTTATCAGATCAGGTTTGACACTACGATCAAAGATGAAGGAACAGCCACTGGAACGGCCATGAAATTTATGACAGATGGTGTCTTGCTCAGGGAAATGATGTCTGATTTTTTGCTTACCAAATATTCTGCAATTATCATCGATGAAGCTCATGAGAGAAACATCAATACCGATATCCTCATTGGTATGTTAACGAGAATATTGAACTTGCGGAGAAAGTACCATAACCAGGACCCGACAAAATACAAGCCGCTTAAACTCATAATTATGTCGGCCACATTAAGAGTTTCTGATTTTTCTGAAAACTCAACATTATTCAAAGTTCCTCCACCAATAATTAATATCGAGACAAGACAGTATCCAGTATCAGTCCACTTTAACAAAAAGACCGAGTTTGAGTATTTAGATGAAGCATTCAGGAAGGCATGTAAAATACATAGGAAACTTCCACTTGGTGGAATCTTGATTTTTCTTACAGGCCAATCCGAAATTACAACTTTGGTGAAAATATTGAGAACCGAATTTTCAGAGAAAAAAAATAAAACAAAGAGTATTGGCGGTGGTAAGAGTGGCGGGGAGATTACTAACCCTCGTGGTCAACATGTTTACAAAGACAATATAGATGATGATAATGATGATGGCAATAGTAATCACAATACTGAGGTTCGAAAGGTCGAAGTGTCCGAACATGTCCAGCAAGAAGCGGAGGATATTGAATTCGATATTGATGCAATTGATGCCTCGATCTACGACGATAAAGATGATTACAATGATGATGATGAAGAAGAAGAAGAAGAAGAAGGTTTTGAGGAAGCCGAGGAAAGGAAAGCTGAGGATGTGGGGCCTTTGCACGTGTTGCCCCTTTTCTCTCTTTTACCAACCAAGGAGCAAATGAAAGTTTTCAATGATCCACCCAAGGGTAGTAGACTTTGTGTTGTGTCTACAAATGTAGCAGAAACTTCCTTGACTATTCCAGGTATACGTTATGTTATTGATTGTGGGCGAGCTAAGGAGAAAAAATTCAACAAAGATAATGGTGTGCAATCCTATGAAGTGGACTGGATTTCTAAAGCATCAGCCAACCAAAGAGCAGGAAGGGCTGGTAGAACTGGTCCTGGTCATTGCTACAGGCTTTACTCTTCTGCAGTTTTTGAAGAGTTTTTTCCACAATTTAGCGTACCAGAAATACTTCGAACACCTTTTGAAAGTGTTGTTTTGAGTATGAAGTCTATGGGAATCGACATTATTCACAATTTTCCTTTTCCTACACCTCCAGACCGTTCGTCGCTTAAAAACGCAGAACGAGTACTCGTGACACTTGGTGCACTTGACCAGAAACTGAAACAAATTACTGACTTGGGTAAAAAAATGGGGTTGTTCCCGTTGAGTCCTCGTTACGCCAAAATTTTAATCGTTGGAAACCAGCAAAACTGTTTGGATTATATAATAGCCATCGTTTCAGCATTGAGCGTTGGAAACCCATTTATTCTGGAAAATGAACTTATTAGAAATCTGGAAGCAATGGATGAGGAAGCACGGAAAGAGCTTAGGTCGAGATTCTTTAAATCAAAAGCGATGTTTTCAAAACTCGACTCATCGAGTGAGTGTATGATGTTGCTTTCAGCAGTCTGTGCCATGGATCACGTTCCTCAGGATAAACTCCAAGCATTTTATGCTTCGAATTTTTTACGACCTAAAATTATGGAGGAAATACAAAAGCTTCGCAAACAACTAGATTCAATAGTCCAAAGGTGTCTTAAGGAGGTTGATAAATTGATAAGTGACGAAAGCAGTAACAGAAATAAAGCTAAAGCACTAACCGTACCATCCAGTAAACAAGTTGGCGCTATGAAGCAAATGATTGCATCTGGGTTTGTTGATCAAGTTGCTATTCGTGGTGATTTAATTTCTGCTGATGTGAAAGTGGCGGATAGGACTCGCATTATAAGTATTCCTTATTGCCCAGTGCTTCCAGTAAGTAAAGATGATCCATTTGTATACATCCATGCCAACTCATTGGTTGCTAACTCGGGTGCCCTTCCTGGCGCTTACATTGTTTACCAATCACTTAGTTCAAAGAGTTCTGCACAAGATGAAAATGTTAAAGTTAGGATGAGTCCATTGGTCGATATAAGTGGGAAACAATTGACAAATATAGCGAAAAGTTCCCCGCTTCTTTCTTTTTCCAAACCGTTGGGTCATCCTTATGCACCAAAGAATTTGACACCAAATAAAAGAGAATGTTATGTCGTGCCCCGTTTTGGAGCTACACTAGGGACAGGCGGAGTGGGATGGGATCTACCCGCCATAAAAATTATGCAAGAGAAGAAACAAGGTCATTGGGTATTAGCTGAAACAACACAGAAAAGCAGCAATGGTAGTGCTAGTGCTAGAAGTAGTGGTAAAAACTTTTGAGTAATATAAGTTTAGTAAATTCGAAATCATCTTGAAGCTTTGAAAAGTGTGGACTTTTACCAAGTGTCACTAGTATCTTATTATTGTATTGTTTCCCGCATTGAAGAGTTGTCTTGTCTACTCGTTTTCAAAAATGATATAATTGTTATTAATATTTATTCCTTTTTTTTTTTCTTTTGCTTCTTTCGCTCTTGTGTATTTTTTTAATTTTTTTTTTTGTTCTCACAACACTTTAATTCAAAAGTTAAGGAGACTTTTCTGATGCCTAAAAAGCAATCGCGTAAAATATTCTGGGTTCAAACTTGTTCCTTTGTTTTTCTTTGTTTTTTTTTTTCAACAAAAGAATACATATTTTGTTTCAATTGAAACAACATCTTCAAAATGAGGGAAGATTTGTTTTATACAAGGGATCAAGGGAGGCGACATTTGAGCCTGCATCAGGGCCTGGCTCAACAGGGGTATCTGCAAGAGCGCCAATCAAGAAAAGGAACAGCAGAAGCTGGACCTTTGATATCTAGTGATATACTCGACCTCGCATCTCAACGACTATTTATTGTTTCGGCATTCATTCTTATACAAAGTTGGAAATTATACGATCTACTATTACTCAAATCAGACTTTGCCCTTTCATCTAATAGCAATAAGGGACTTGATGGTATATCAACAATATCGACCGCTGGGTTCTTGTTCAAATACATTATCATTGATGGCTTATTTGTATGGAGTTTACCGATTTTGAACATTCCGTATTTGAGGTTTTCTTTGTCAAAGACAATTTTGTTCACAATTATTTTGAATGCATCAACTGTATTCTTGGTAAGTTCTTGGGCTGTTCCACTTTTATCAAACGTTTTTTTACCTGTTTGGAAGTTTGTACTACAAAAGAAGGAGCTAAACATAGTGGGTGAGTCGATCAATGTGGCTAAAGCCATTGACATGGATTCACATTTCAAAGGACAGTTAACAATTCATTACCTTCCTGACTCATCTGCCAAGATGAACCCATTCAATATTGATCAGGTTTGTTTAGGTTCCGAGAACAACTTTATGATCAAAATGCCTATTGAATTCAACTCAACTTCGGGGATTGGTGTCATACAGATCCAACAGATTACCCCAGATAATGAAGTACGTTTGCATAATTACACTGGCAGAGCACTCAAAAAGATCTTAAAGCGGGATGTCTCTAGTTTAGAGAGTCCCTCAAAGTTGCATCGAAATTTAAAGCCAATGTCGAAACATGTTTCAAAGTCCAATACGATCTTTTATGCCGAGTATCCTATTATATCACCGGGATCCTATCGAATCAAAAGCGTTTTGGATACAAAGGGGAATAGTATACGAACATACAAATCTGAATTTGTTGTAGCCGAGTGCCCACTGGCACGATTCTACTATCCTCCGCACTTTGACCAAAATAAGAAATTCACTTGCTTTACATCCTTAACAACAGACTCATTCAGCTTTCCATGGATTGAGACTTTGGGCCTGACACATGTATTTGTCTCAGTTGACGTAAGCTTGAATAAACAGGAGTTTAAAAAATTAAACATTAGCGTTGGACAAGATGTTGTTTCCAGTCCGAAAAACTCAAAAACTGATATAAGCTATTTAAAGCCGCAGAGATTATTAAGAAACTCTTTGGAGGAAAACATTATGAAGCAGCTTAATCAAACTTTGTTGGGAACAAACTCTTTATTGGAATTCAAATTGGTTTCTGTTCAAGACACAATTGGAAATTTGCACCGATATCAACCACTTTCCAAAGACTCTGATGTCTTTTATGAAATCAGTTTGCGAAAATCACCAGAAGTGGGCCTATTTGACTCAAATCCCGAGCTAGAATTGGCGATCAACTCTTCAAAGAAGTTGTCTCTCTCTTACACCGACATTTTTTATAAAAATGATTTTCCCCTCGATGTTGTTGTTGGATTCAATAATGAAACTGAGATAACTAAATCATTCAAGTCAGCATCTGACTTGCATCAAGGTATTTCGATTTCAAAGCCGGGATCTTATCAATTACTAAAAGTGAACGATGCCAAATGTCCATGTGCCATATCTCCCAAAAATTCCGTCCAAGCAAAATTAGCACAACTTCCCGAGATAAATATTGCAGCCTCACCTATAAGTGACCGATGTCTAGGTGTCACGGGTTATAAATTTGATTTCGAATTTAGTGGGAAACCACCATTTAGGCTTCATTATCATATATATACCAATGAAACTGGTGGTGTTTTGAAACCAATAAGGTCTGCTACAGGTAAAGCCACGAGAGAAATTATTTCAAATTCTAAGTCACACTCGTTTGAATTCCAGCCCCCATCTGAGGGTAACTATGCCATAGTTTTCAACAGTATAATGGATAGTTATTACCATCGACATCCTATCGCGATTGATGAGAAAAAGTACACATACCACACGTACTTTAGACAAGTTTCAGAAATAGGAATGCAAGTTAGATCGCGGACAGTCAAAACATGCTACGGTGTGCCTGCTACGTTACCATTGACATTTAAAGGTAATGGACCATTTAGCTTTGTTTACGATTTTGTTAACCCAGATACAGGAAAGCCAATAACTAAAAGTACCTCAGTTACAAATGTGACCTCTTATTCAATTACAACACCTCCATCTTTGTATGGTAAAGCTGCAGATGTTGTGTTGAGGAGTGCAAAAGATCGGTTTGGATGTGATGCAAGAATGACCTCGCAGAGTATTCGAATTATTAGCAGACCAGAAATTCCTGAGGTTGAGTTTGGTGCAGCGAAAGAGCATTTTGAAATTGTTGAAGGTAGTTTCATAGAGGTGCCATTGAATATCAAGTCGTCAGTTGGTTTGCGTGGATCAGACTTGATCAATCTCAAATTTGTACCAAAGGATGGAGACGAAATCGAGGACTCTCGAATAATAAGGGCTGAAATAAGAAGCGGTTCTTCTGTGAAATTGACCAAAGCAGGTAGTTATTGGCTTGATTCATTTGTTAATGATGGTTGTCAGGGACTTGTCTCACACAGTGAACGCAAAATTACATTGTCGTATTTTGATCGCCCAGAAATGAAACTTTCAGTTGATAAAGATTTGCTCGATATTCAAGACACAACCACAATATCTTTGAAACCCGTTTGTAATGGATGTCCTCTTGAGGCGGAATTGCAAATGTACGGAAAACCACCATTTTTGGTTGACTATGAGCTAAAGTTACCTTCTGGAAGAATTGAGTCGAGAAAAATTCGTATTGATGGCACTAGAATGAAAGTGAAGTTGCCAACTAAGGAGGATGGCGTATATGAACACCGTTTTGTCCGTATCTATGATGCACACTATTCAGAACATACTGGTATCCATATCAGACCCGCTGTCCCCAAGATATCGTACAAGATTAATCCTTTGCCCAACGTCAAGTTTGTTCCTGATAGGCACTTTTCTCAAATCTGTGAGAACAAATTGAAAAATATTGACGAAGTTTTGGAAGTGCCTGTTCTACTCTCAGGAGAATATCCATTTGTCATTGATGCAACGATAACAAATGAAGAAACGAGGAAGCAAAAATCTATCCAATTCCGCAATGTCAATAAACCTACCTTGGATGTGCAACTATCTAATTTTGAGTCTCTTGGGGATTACTCAATAGTTTTGAACAAAATAATTGATGGAAATGGTTGCATCAACACCGAGCAAAGATCAAACCGCAAATACATTTTGTCAATAACTGAGCCTCCTGATGTTGTTTCTTCATTTCCCGAACAGAAACATTACTGTGTTGGTGATCATGTGTCGTATAATGTTAACGGTGTATATCCTGTCACTGTTTCGTACCAATACAATGATGTCAACAAAGAAGCCAAAGTCCACCAACGCTTTATAAGATTAGCTTCGAAACCTGGAATTTTACACATCAAGAGGTTGGTTGATTCGGGCGAGAATAGTTGTGTAGTTGACTTGAGCGCGAATCATGAAAAATTTGCGTCGTTGCTGCTCCAAGTGCATGATCTTCCTAGTGTTGAGGTCAACAAGGGTGATTATATAGTTGAGGATTTGCATGAAGGTGATCAAACTGAATTGATTTTCACTTTCCAAGGCGAGCCACCATTTCTGGTTACATATATAAGAACCATTGATGTCAAAAAGGGTGGTAAAAAATTGAGGAAGCTTTTGGAAAAGGAAACAGTGCTGAATATCGAGGATTTCGAACATGTTGTATTGGCTAGCCTCGAGGGTACTTATGAGGCCATTGAAGTGCGTGACAAGTATTGCCGAGCAGTTAAAAATATACATTACATAGAGTAGGTTGGTGCATGAACCTGTCAAATTGCAATTTAGTTTAGAATTATACAAGTATAAACCAATAAAATATAAAATATAAAATAAAAGTAAATTTTTGTAAATAAAAAAAATGGAAAAGAAAGAAACAAATAAGAAGTTTAAAAACGAATATCAAGTTAGAACTGAAAGTGTACTTGGTGTATTTTTTTCAAAAACTTCTTTTGTGATGATCTGAAACGGTTAAAGTGTAATTATAAAACATATTCAAATACTCATAGTACGATAGTAGTGGTGAAGCTATGCCCATCTCGAGGTTGTAAACTTTATGTATTCTGTCAGTATTGCCTCTGCAACATCGATATCTTTCTCCGTGATGCTATTTCCTGCATCGTGCGTAGTCAACTCAAGATCTACTTTGTTGTAAGTCGTTGTAATAGTTGGGTGGTGCCTGTTTAAATGGGCTATACTAGCTACTTTGTTCAAGAATTCCCATGTGCTCTTAAAATTACGAAATTGATAGTGACTGCGGAGTACTTGTGAAGGTGGTGTTTGTAAAGATTGCATTGTCCATCTTGGAGCGGCTAACCCATTGATACGTTTGAGCCCCAGAGCAACCTCGGCAGGAGAGAGACCTTTCACCATGTTCTGTTAATAATTATGGAATAGTGCAAGCTGAGAAATTGTTATAACTCACCTCTTTGTCGCGGTTCACCTTTTTCCCAAATCCCATTGAACATCGAGCCGAAAGCGAAAAGAGGATTAGCGAGATTTTAGTAAAGCATAAAAAGCAGAAAGAGAAAGAGAAAGAGAAAAACGTAAAAGAAAATATTGCACAAAATCTGGGGTCCGCTTTTTTTTTTATTTAGATCTCGATCTTTAAATAAAGTAAACGGAAACTTTGCTTGAACCAAAGGAATTGACTACTAAAAACAAAATAGAAAAGCACACACACACACACACACACACACTACCGAAAAAGTGCTGCCTTTCCCTTTCAAAATATAGCCGCTTTTAAAAGTCTGTCTTTCCATGTATGACGACAAACTCGAAGTATGGTTTCTGCGATATATATCCTACATTATGAATCCGAAGAGGGCTACAATATCAACAACAATGCCATAAGCAATAGTGATAGTTATAAACATTATGATAACAATGATAAACTTGGAGATGTATCGTTCTTCCAATGTTTAACGAGTCGGCGATATCGAGGAAACTGTATGCCAGATGATATATCTATACTAAATGCTTTTTATCACCAACTCACATCTCTCGAGGAACAAGAACACTACCCGGTACTTTACATCAAGAACTTTTCATACATTTATATACGATGTGAGAATGGTATCATTCTATTGGCAATAGCAAATGCAAATGAGAATGTGATGCAGGTCATTATGTTTTTGAAAAGTTTTCAGTTGATATTGATACACTACTTGTGCAAGGGAAAAGGTGACAGCAAATTATTGACTAGGGAGAAAATTTTGGATAATATAATTATCATATCCGAGTTGTTGGATGAATGCTTGGACTTTGGAATCTTGCAAATTACAGATTATAAATTACTTGAGGAGTATATCAAGGCAGAGCCCAATGTACCTAAGATTTCTTCTCATAAAGAGAATAGTTACGAGTCATCTTCTAGTTCTTCTTCTTCTGAGTATGACTCAGACGATGAAGAAGGATTGCAAAAGCTAAATAATAGCAACACAACTATGTACAAACATGGAAACAAGAATAAGCTCAAAAATAAGACAAAGACTAATAGTAAGAACAAGAACAAGAATAAGAATAAGAATAAGAGCAAGAATAGCAAGCATAAAAAAGATATCAAGTCCACTCATAATCAAGCGGTGCATAAAGATGTTTTGTCTGATAAAGCCGATATTGTCAATAGTTCTATTTTGCGAACTTACTCTCTGGCCATTAATTGGAGACCTAAGGGGATATTCTACGCAAAAAACGAGATATTTGTTGATATTATAGAAGATTGTGAATTCGTGTATGATTTGGCTACCCAATCTATAAAGCGAAATGAAATCTATGGCACCTGTGTTGTTAAGTCGTATTTGTCTGGTATACCCATATGTCGACTTGGTTTTAATGAAGATTACATGACATCAATCCGCAATGAGGACAAGGAGGCGGTAATTGAAAAATTTTCTCGCACAGACTCGCCGTTGCCCGAAAATCAACTATCGGATGAAGCAGGCTCAACAATAGATGAGACAGAAGAAGAAATTTTGTCTGATACTGAGGCTAATAACCCATTTGTGCCTCACGATGGTGTCAACAGCCCACTAAAAGAGTATAACACCGATGAGAAGGCAAATCCAATTACAAATAGAAATACAAATCCAAATCCAAGTACAAATCCAAATACTCATGTTAGTACTGGTGCCGATACAAATACAATCTCGAGTTCACAGGGAAATGGAAAGAAGCCCAAGCACGTGTTTCCAATACGTAATATACAGTTCCATCAGTGTATTGAGCTTGCCAAGATCTACAGAGACAATATAATGACGTTTATTCCGCCGGATGACAAGTTTATTTTAATGACATTCAATGTTGAGCAGCAGAAAAATAGAAAAAAACAACCATTGATTATGATCAATCCAATGTTCAAAGTTGTAAAGCAAGATGGTGTTCTTCAAATCATGTGCACACTATCAACAAACTTTCCTAGAAGACGGCATTGTAGAAGTTTGTTGGTTAAGATCCCAATCAATCCCTTTTTATTTGAGTTGAATTTGAATAAAACGGATTTGAAATACAAAACTGATTACGGAGAGGTAACTTTAAAAGTTGACACTATGGATATAATATGGAAAATTGATACCATAGATGGGAAACAAACAGCGCGGATGATGTGTGAACTAGCATTGCTCAATGTTGATAATATAACAAGCATGAAAATAAGTGACTTTGTTAACCGACGCGTTAGCAAGATAGATCTACTAAATGGCGGGAACAGTTTTGAAGAGCTCAATCCAGAAGATGAAGCGATGCATGAACTCGATGATTTCTACGGTGTTAATGGCCATTTGTCAACCTCGGCAAGAAAGCATTTATTAGAAAAGATCAAAAAGGATTTTGTTAGTGATGACATTCAGATGACATTCAAAATTCCCATGTACACATACTCTGGTCTAAAGCTCACATACTTGTCTGTTGAAGAAGAGCAGATGAAGTACCCTTGTTTTCCTTGGATTCGATATTTGACCAAGAGCGTCGACTCGTTTGGGCAACAAAAACTACCCGATTCTGACCGCTTCAATGGGCAAAACTGTAGTTACCGGTTCAAGCTTGGTCTCAATTCCTTTGCAGTTACTTGATTATCTCCTTCCAATACAAAAGTAAAAGATATCTTAGAATGAGCGTGGGAAAAAAAAGGAAACATAGGTACAGAGTTGGTCCAAGAAAACGATGAACGACAAGTTGAGTAAAAAAAAGACACAAAAATAAAAAGAAAATTAAAATTATAAACAAAAACAAAAATAAAAACAAAAACAAAAACAAAAAGTGAAACAAAGTCATAAACGTAGTGATTCCAAGATATAAAATCAATTAGAAATAAATATCAAAGATTAATAGAGCTAGAATAGATTCAAAAATAGAGTACAATTTTTATGGCTGTCAATTGGCTTAGAATAGCTTCGGGTTTTTCATCACCTCCCATTCTCTAATCTTTGCACAGTTTGCCAATAATTCCCAAATATTGCATATCTCGGAAACTTTTTCCTCTTTGGGAAGTTGCGCGTTGCTTCTTTTAAAGTTTTTTCTTTTCGGTTTTTTTTTTTTGATAATGCTCGTTAACTTAAAGATTCAATATCTTTGTACAATTGCAACACAAAACAGAAAGCTGCTGTTATAATCTTTTAAACATACACTACTACTACATTATGAAGTTCAACGTATAGATAAGGGTTTTTATTTTTCAACAAACAGTTTTCCAAGAAATTCTGTCGCGAAGGACAATCATGCCATGTCGAGCAGTAGTTATGGCCTGATTCTTTCCTTTTGAGTTTGAAATTGGTGGTTAATACCTCTACAGGTCTGCAAGTATTAGGCAAAACTGCAATAGATTCAGAACATATATAGAGCTACATCATGTCCCCATCAACTTCGTCAGCATCGACTTCATCAGCAGCATCATTAACAACCACAACACTACCATCATTGTCAGATTGGTCAACATCGGAAGGCTCGACCAATACGGTCAAACGTAAAAGTTTGAAGAATTCGAAAAAATCGCGAAATGGTTGTACTACTTGTAAAGTCAAAAGGGTCAAATGTGACGAGACCAAACCCTCGTGCTTAAATTGTTTAAAAAGAAATATTGACTGTGGCGGATATGCCACGAAGTTCAAGTGGAAACTGTGTAATGAAGTTAAAAGCTCGGTAGTCAATGAAGATTCTTTACAGCTGCATTTCGAATTGGCAAAGGATTCAATTACAACAAATCATCGTCAAAACGTTGGTCAAAACGTTGGTCAAGACCATCATTTGGTGTCTGTCGGCAAGGAACACCCAAATTACCGGACAAAAATTGATGAAAATACCTGTAGCGAGAGTGAAAACTCTTTGCGCCTAGAATCTAGTGGAGTTGGTGGTAATGAATGTCATCCTCAAGCATCATTTAGACGAGATTCAAAGGATTTGGAGTTCTTAGCCGATACTGCGCTTGGTGAGCATGAAAAAACAAAAAACCCCACACATTCGCCAAATTTACTGTCTGCAATTAGTGGTACAGGTATTGTTGGAAAAGAGGAAAGAGCAGCAAGCATTGGAAGATTTGACAGTATGGGGAATTTAGAAAGATTTGAGGGAATTCAGGCTGTTCAGAGTATTGGGAGTATAGGAAGTATTACTAGTCTGGAGTACCTTACACCCGTTGCTCACGATCAGAATCAACCACTTTTGGAGCGATGGTCGCCATCTTTGAGTGCCATTTTAAATGCCTCTAATCAGGATGAAATAATAAATCATCTAGAGTTTGATTTTATGAGAGATAAAGGAAATGAAACAAACTCAGTTGGTTTCTTAATTGGCTCACCAAAATTCAATTTGAATGAGTCGTTAGTAAACTCGGCAGAAAAAGAGCAGATTTTATTCTTGTACTCAAATCATACGTCGGGTATTATGTCCATAAAGAATGGGCCATTTGAAAACCCGTGGCGAAATGTAATCTTACCTTTTGCTCGAAAATATGACTGTTTATACAACTCCATAGCGGCAATGACATTATTTCATCTTTCGGGAAGTAAAGATGTTGGTGCTGGAACACCTCAGGAATTACAGCATCGCGCACAAAATTTCATGAAAAAGTGCATATTGGAATTAGCCAAAGGTTTATCAAAAACTGAGCACACATCTTCCTCTGGATGCCAACTTCCAGCTGATATTGCTCTTGCTACTTGTTTAAATTTGGCGGTATCAGAAGGATGGGACACTCATACAACCAGCGGCATAGCGCACTTGAAGGGCGCCAAAACGATGATAAACAAGATTATGCAAATCTTGAAATTGTTAGCAAACACTGGTTCTTGTCGCAATCGAAGATCCGTTGTTGAGCAAAATGTGAAAATTATTGAATTGGATGACAACGATGGTAAAGAAGATCAGAGCGTGGGCTCATTAGTGTTTGTTAGTCCTAATGAGTATGAACGAGTTATGAATGAAAATACTTTAAAAGTTCTGTTTATACCAAAAAGTATTCAATTTCTTTTCAATGTTTGGATTTATTTTGAGGTTTTGGCTCAGATGACTACTGTCAATAACCACGACGATAAAGGTATTGATTTGGTTGCCACAATTACCGCAATGCTGCAAGTAAAGAATAAAACACGACAAGGGTCTTTCACTAGTGAAGCTTCTGACGATTCAGCTTCGCTTGAAGATGGATCTTCGCAAAGTTCACCAGATTTTTTTTTCCCACATTTTGAGAACTCGGAATTTGATTCGGAAATGGTTGATCCACTTTTAGGATGTGGGCAGGGCTTATTTTCAATAATAGGAAAGGTGGCAAACTTGGTGTCAAAGATACGAAAGCAGAAACAGAAGGAAAAGGAGCAAGGTCATTTGAAGAGAAGAAACTCACTCAGTACAATTACGCAAGCAACCGAGTTGCGCCATTTGCTTTTGAAATGGACATCTTCAATCACCAATCAACATCTTGCAACAGGCGGCAATGGAGATGAGGGTGAGGATGGAGATACAATGAATTCCAGAACATGGGATATTGCTTCTTGTATCGCTACAGCAGAAGCGTACCGTTACTCAACGCTCATTTTCTTACACCAAGCAGTTCCTGAGTTGCCATCTTTGTCTTCTCATGATATGGCTGAGAAAATACTTGTCTTGCTTGCTTCTATTCCAGCGTCGTCAAATTTGAGAATTGTTCATATTTTACCGCTCTTAATAGCCTCGTGTGAGGCTCATGCTGGGGAAGAAAGAGATTGGTGTGCAACAAGATGGAAGGAAATGTCGAGAACATTGTGTATCGGGAATGTCGATAGGGCATTTGAAGTGGTGAAAGAAGTTTGGTTGAGGAAGGATGCATTGTTGAAAAAGGAGTCAATCGCGAAACTGCATAATCTCGGTGTTGGCTCGCCATTGAATTTTATGCAATTGTCAGACTTTGGTGGTGACTGTAAAATCGAGGTGGGGTACAACAAGTATAACGATGCTGGTATTGAATCTAGTACACATTGGACAAATGTAATGAAAGATTGGGGCTGGGAAGTATTCTTAGGATGAATAAACATATAGAATTAACAAACTCTTTGAGACTTGTATTATCAGCTCTTGTTGCTAAATGAGATAGCTCGCTCCTCTTTCTCTCTATGTATGTGTGTGTGTGTGTGCGAACTCTCCTGATTCATATTTTTCTTTTACGTAGTAGTTGTTGCAAAAGTAGGATACGATCGGCGAGATTCATTTACCATTTTAATCCAATATTATCAATTTATCAATTCATCAATTTGTCAATTCATCAATTTGTCAATTCATCAATTCATCAATTTATCAATTATTTAAGTTTCTTTATTCTTTTTTTTGCTTCAAAATCGTTCTTGATTATTTTCTTTCTGTGTTGGTTCTTTCTGTTTTTTTTTGCCTCTAGTATTTCCCTTTAACAGTTATATATCATACATTTTCAGTTGCTTACCGAATCTTTTAATGTTTATCGCAAGATGTCTTTGAATATAAATACTTCAGTGACCAGAGTTGGATCCAAAACTTTATTTCACAAAAGATTCATGACTAACAAATCCCACTTAATTTCCCAGCCATTTAATACAGAAAATACTAGAATTATTAGAGAATCCAACAAGAAGTTCCCGCCGCCAAAATTTATATCATTTGACCTTTTTGGAACATTGTACAAGCCTAAGAAATCGGTTCCAGAGCAATACTATGAGATTTCGCACGATGAGTTTGGTATCAACAAGTCGATTGAGCTGATCAAAGCTGACTTCCCCAAGGTTTACAAGCAGATGCAGCATGAGTTTCCAAACTATGGTAAAGGAAGACCGCAATTTGAACACTGTGATCTGTGGTGGCAAGAGTTGGTCATCAGATTGTACAACCTAGATAGACACGATGATGAGGCTAGGGCTTTGTGTCATCGATTGATTCACCATTTCACAAGCAAAGAAGCCTATGATCTTTACCCAGACGTTGTGCCAACACTTGAAGGGTTGAAAAGACATGGTGTTAAAGTATTTGTTGCAAGTAATTCTGATTTGAGAGCATTAACAATTTTGGAAAGTTTAGGCATCAAGCAATTTTTCCAATGTATGGAGAACTTTCACTGCAGTAATATATTTCTTTCCTACGACTATGATATTGGCAAGCCAGAGAAGACTTTTTTTGACAAGGTTGCTTTACAAGCTTACAGATCGAAAGTTGACCCCAGGTATAGAGGTAGGACCCCGCCAGTGGATTATTTATCTGGATGCTGGCATGTTGGAGACGACCATGGTCAAGATTTTATTGCAGCTATCAGGGCTGGCTGGAATGGTGTGCTTTTGGATAGAGATGGCACAAATGAGTTGAGTGAGGGTATGCGCAGGCGCAATAAGCCAGAACACGATTCATGTTATATGAGTGTGCAACAACAACAACAACTGCATCACACCAACGGAGAAGATGAGCTAGATGGTCCGTTGATCTTGGCTAATAACAGAATAGTCATTTCCAGTCTTGATCAACTCCTTCTCTTGTTTGACTGGGAGTAAGAAATTACGAAGGGTAGTTAATAAATTGTATAACATTTGCTTGGTTTTTCTTGGTCTTATTCCATAAATTATAAACATTCTCTCTCCTATTATAACTTTTAATTATTTTTTTTTTTTTTTTTGATCTTAGTTTCATATGATGTAATGGTCGGTAAAAGAGGCGCAGGAGTGAAAGAAAAAATAAATAAAGGGAAAAAGAATTTAAACTAAAGGCATTTTTATTTAGCGTGAGGTTAACCAAGCATTGGCAAAAAATAAATTAATAAAAAATTAAAAAAATAAAGTAAGTGGAAATAAAAGAAGAAGAAGAATATGTTGATGACGATGATGATGATGTTGTTGAAAATTTAACCAAAAAAAAAAAAAAGCTACAAGGCTCCAAGAAGCTTAGCTAGTTACAACCAAAGCTACCTTAAAAATCTTACTTTTATTTCTCTCTATGTTTACTCTGTTCAATATATTTTAATAATATACTCGTGTATCTACTTTTGTTTATGTTTGAATTGAACTTTCTCCTTACAAGTGGGGTGAGTCGCACTTGCATATTTATTGATCTTGATATTTGGTGTTTGATATTTTTAGAACTCACAAATACACGCACACAAAAACTAAAACTAAAGCCAAAGGAAAAAAGAAAAAAGAAGGAAAAGAAAAAAAAAAAAAGAAAAGCAGAATCGTGTACAAATACAGATCCTAGATTCATAAACTAATTTCCCTATAGGTATATAATAAAATCAAACTGGTCAAAATCTACTTCTTTTCTACCTTGAACGTACCATCAAATAGGGTACAGTGTCAAGACATCATCGTTAGACAAGCTACCTGCCTATCAAAAGTTATAAAATTAGTATTTTTAGAAAAAAAAAAAATAAATAAAACAAAATCGTAATCGAAATCGAAATCGACAACGAAATCCAAAACGAAATCCAAAACGAAATCCAAAACGAAATCCAAAACGAAATCCAAAACGACAACGAAAACCAAGAGAATTTAACATTTTGTGAATCGTGTTGATCATTGTACATCGAATAGAAAATTGGCCCTATTAGAAAAAAAAATTTTAGACCTTGTCAGATCTCTATCAATATACAATAACACTCGTTACCACTGACTAGCACTTGGAATCACACTCCATTGGCAACCATATTCACATTTACACTTATCAAAAGCACATTTTACTTTCCCATATTTATAGCAGCGAAAATCCAGTCACAATATGGAATTTGTTTTCAAAATAATCACAGCCCTAGTTTTGCTACTAGCCAACTGTACTAGTGGGATCGATATCGACATCAACGACGAAGACTCTATATGTAATGCGGCTATGAAGGTCCAGAATGGTACGTGGAACTATTACGAAGGGACCAAATATGGTGGAACAGTTGGAATGTTTGCCTCACCCAACTATTGGTGGAATGCTGGTGAAGCCTTTGGCGGATTATTGGACTACTACATCTTTTGTGATCCGGAAAATGAGCAATTGGAATCCAGGATATTTGACGGAATGTATCATCAAGCTGGTGAAAATTACAACTATATACCCTCGAATCAATCAATGACTGAGGGTAATGACGATCAAGGCGTCTGGGGAATGGCTATCATGGAAGCAGTGGAGAGAAATTTCACAAATCCCGACCTGCACTCCTGGTTGGAAATGGTGCAGGCAATCTTTAATACCATGAATGCCAGGTGGGATACAGCTCATTGCAATGGGGGTTTGAGATGGCAAATCTTTACATGGAATTCTGGGTACAACTACAAGAACTCCATTTCAAACGGTTGTCTTTTCCATTTAGCTGCAAGATTAGCGAGGTACACGGGAAACGGCACAGTTTACGTTGATGTTGCAGAAAAAGTTTGGCAATGGATGGATGATGTTGGGTTTTTGACCGAGGAAGATAACGGTGACTTTAGAGTGTATGACGGTGCCGAAGTCGACGACAATTGTACCGCTGTGACTAAACTTAGGTGGTCATACACGTATGGTGTTTTTATGGCTGGCTGTGCATATCTCTACAATTTTACCGGGGACGAGGTTTGGAAAACGCGTACAGAAGAGATTGTTGATGCATCATTGAGCTATTTTTTCACCTCAGACAAGATTATGCAGGAAACCACTTGTCAACCACACAATTTGTGCAACAATGATCAAAGATCATTCCGTTCGTTGTTTTCGCGTTGCTTGGGTTTAACAAAGTTGATTATTCCAGAGTTTAAAGAAAAGATTGAACCATATTTGGAAGCAAGTGCCCAAGCGGCTGCGCAGTCATGTTCGGGGGGTACTGACGGTATGACATGTGGTGAAGACTGGAGTACTTCTGGTTGGGATGGTGTATATGGGTTGCCAGAGCAAATCTCCGCACTTGAGGTGATAATGTCATTAGTTGTAAAAGAGCCACTTACTGTGGCAACCGGAGGATCAAACAGAAGTGATTTTAGTGCTGGTACTGATTCTCAGGATTCTGTAAACAAGAATGAGATTACTGTTACTGGTAAAGATAAGGCCGGTGCAGGAGTATTGACTGCTATAGTGTTGGCAATCTTGTTGGGTGGTTCCATATGGATGATTTTTTAATGACAAGCCAGGTGTATATTGTTACTGATGTTGCTGATGATGTTGTTGTAGTTGTTGTTGTTGAAGGTTTTTTTTTTTTGGTTTTACTATTGTTTCAGTTATTGGTAATTCTGTTTGTATTTTAGTTGGTACTATCATTATTAGTTTTAAAATTAAAAAGGTACGGACTGGGAACAGACAAGCTTACTTTGATCTTTTATTATCTTATTTAGCAGTGCGTATGACTTATTTAGTTCCAAGGTATCGCTTCTTACTTTCAAATATTGTTTTTATTATATAAACGAATTTTCATATATACATGTATATATATATATATATATATATATATATACGTTTGCATCTGTATGTGTGTTGGTAGATTTATTTGATTATTTTTTTCATCCTTTTTCTGACACACGCGCAAGCATAATTGCTGCTTGAACCCGCAATTTTGCAAACCTTTCTTTTAAAAAAAAAATAAAAAATAAAAAAGGTTACTCTGTATGTATATCCTACAACAATAATCATCTTAAGGGTGTATATTAAAACGACAAAACTTTTCTAAAATGGTTTTATTTGAATCCATAAATAGATTAGCAAACCCAAATACTGGAGTTGGCCTTACAGGTAGCCGACGTAGACGGATTTTTGTTCCCCCTTCAACTCAAAGACCTCTTTTCATATATGGGGAAGGTGACGATCAGCGATCGTTTTTGTCATTAATAGAGACGGGTTCGGAATTTGGTTCTGATCAGGATGTTAGTGATGCTGCCAGTGTAAGTACTTCGAGATCATTACCGGAGTCACTAGGGAGTGTACAGACAACAGGTGACCAAGAGCTGTTTCAATCCTGGCTTGTGGAGGAGCATCATCGAAGATTGTCAGCTGCAGCATCTCCAGAAGAGGACAGTGATAATGGCTCGGATCTTTTCCAAGATCGTAGACATGGTGGTGGTGGTGGTGGTGCTGGTGGTGCTGGTGGTGGAAGAAGAGGAAGAAGAACAAGAAGGCGATCAAGCTCGATGTCTTCGAAAACCTCTTCGCATTTGGATTTTATGAAGTTAAAGACGAATCCCTCGCATGAAGCAAAAGTGCTATTACGACACGCTTCGCCATTGATCATCACGTTTATTCTAGAGCATTTCTTTTCAATAGTGTGCTTAATTGTTGTTGGCAAATTAGGCACTAATGAGCTTGCCGCGGTGAGCTTGGCCACAATGACAACTACAATTACATTTGCCATTTTTGAAGGAACTGCTACTGCTTTGGACACATTGTGTCCGCAAGCTTATGGTGCAGGGAATTATGAGCTCATGAGTATATTTGTACAGAGAAGCTATTTGATTTCATTAACGCTTTATATACCATGTGGTTTATTCTGGTGGTTTAGTGCAAGTGTTTTGAAATATATTATTGATAACCCCGAAGTGGTGGAATTGACTTCAAAATTCTTGAGAATACTTATACTTGGAGCACCTGGCTATATTTTTTTTGAGAATGGAAAGAGGTTTTTACAAGCGCAGGGAATATTTGAGGCTAGCACAGGGATCATGTTTATTAGCGCACCGGTGAATATCTTGATGTCATGGTTCCTTGTTTGGAACGATACGTATGGGTTGGGCTATATCGGTGCGCCAATCTCATCAGTTTTCAATTTCTGGCTAATGTCATTGCTACTTGTTCTATATGTGAAGTTTATTGATGGTAAGAAATGTTGGTTCGGAATTGCTTCACCACGAGAGTTGATATCGCACTGGAGCCAAGTGATCCACTTGGCGTTACCTGGAATAATCATGATTGAGTCTGAATACTTGGCTTACGAAATTATGACTTTGTTTGCTTCGTATTTCGGTACTAAACCTTTGGCTGCGCAAAGTGCTGTATCAAGTATTGCGTCTTTAGCATATATGATTCCATTTGCTGTTAGTATTGCTACTTCAACCCGTGTTGCAAATTTTATTGGTGGGCAAAACTTGGCTGGTGCGCTCACGGCCACACGGATTGGATGGCTAGGTGGTGTTGCGGCTGCCAGTGTAAATGGATTGATCCTATTCACCTTTAGGTATCAGTTGGCTAAGGTGTTTACTGATGATCCTGACGTCATTGAGCTAATTGAAAAGCTTTTACATCCTTTAGTGGCGATTTTGCAAATTTTTGATGGTACCGCGTGTGTGTCCAGTGGGATTTTGAGAGCTCAAGGAGCTCAAAAATTGGGAGGTTTGATAAATTTTGTCGCTTACTACGCATTTGCATTGCCCTTGGCTTTGATCTTGAGCAAAATTGTTGGGTGGGGGTTATATGGTTTATGGATAGGAATCGGCAGCGGGATGTTTGTTATTGCTCTAACTGAGACGCTGGTGATTGCATTCAGCGATTGGGAACAAATATTACTAAGAGCCGGTTTATTAGATGAAGACGACGACGATGATGACGATGACTACTATGACGACGACGAAGCAAATGATAGATTTTTTTGAGTTTTTCATCTTCTAAATACATTAAACATGATTACTTTCGGATCATTATACCTAACTTATAGGTTTGATTTTCATCCTTATACCCCATATTTTATTTTCTCTCTGCTTCTTACCCCCCCCCCCCCCCCCCTATTTCAAAAATAAAACCTATCGAGTGAATGCCCCATATTGGAATTTTTTTTTTCCATTAAGAATATGCTGCAAGTGTTTATCCAGTTTCTCTTCTGTCTCTTTCTCTCTCTCTCTCTCTCTTTGTCTCTCTCTCATAATAAATATTGTCAATGATATTTTCGCTGCTTTTGTGCAAAAGATCCAGTGATTACGTAATTCCTGTTGTATTTTGTTTCTTTATTATTTTGTTCAGATTACTCTATGCGCATTATCTCTAGATCGTTGCACCCACTATTACAATTTGACTCCAAACAATAGCATCCACTAAAATTAATTGCTTTCTTGATTACAAGAATCAAAGCCGACGTGAAGGGGCGGTGGTGTAAATTCAAATCTAGAAATAAACGGATTCAATCATTCCGAGGTATTAATTTTGAGGTTTTTCTTTTTATCTTTTTTCTTTTATTTTATTTTCCTTTCTTTTCCTTTCCTCTTCTTTTTATTCTTTTAACCCTCTTCAGGTTCGGACTTTGCTTTTGGACTACATATGAAATAACAATGTGCTCTGTATTACAGTAATATAGATCCTGTTGATGATAGAGCAAAATGGGATAGTAGATTGAGTTTGAAAATATTTGGATTTATTGCAGCAACGAAAAAAAAAAAAAACAAAGTAGGCTTTATGTACAGAAAGTTGGTTTATCTGTTTCTCTTATCTACCGCAAAATATCTTGAAGATAAGAACATTGAAAAATTAAAGATCAACAAAAATAAAAAATAAAATAAAATAAATAAACAATTTGCAAAATTCAACATATAATGTGAAACCTTGTTCTTTTGATGAAACAATTTGAAAATGTATATAAATGAGAAAGGAAATAACAAAAAGGAAAAGAGAAAAGAAGTAGATACAAATAAAACAAAACAAAACAAAACAAAACAAAACAAAACAAAACAAAACAAACAAACAAACAAAAAAAAAAAGGATTCAAATATACAAATTACTTGTTGACTCCAAACGACAAAGAGCTACAAACTAGATACGCATATATTTAAAAGATTGCAATTACACCAAGAAAATTCTAGTTCCAATTATATGAAAAGCTTTTGATGTCGGACATGGAGAAAAAGCTAAGCTCGCCAACACGTACAAGACAAAGTGTTGAGCATGGAGAAATTGACTATCTTCGTTTCCATGGACTCTCGCAACAACAAACGCACATTAGAAACTTGGACTCTTTGGCTTTAAATGCTAATGACAAAGATAAGTCGAGGTTATTAAAAGAAGCACAGGCTAACTTGGAGTTTGTTGCTGACACGGGTTATGCTCCTGAGTTAAGAAGGGATTTCAGTTTTATTTCGCTATTGGGTCTTGGCTTTGGTATAACAAACTCGTGGTTTGGAATCAGTGGATCTTTGATCGCTGGTATCAGCTCGGGTG